>NC_081252.1:13061413-13361413 GCF_030490865.1 Poecile atricapillus
TTCTTACTGCCAATGGCAACATTAATAAGGGTCATGGCTTGTGGCTTTTTAGCCTTTGGTGCCCTGCCTTGCACCAGAAAGATGTAAAATATCAGAAATTTATTTGTTAAGCAATGTAAATATGACTGTTGCTGGCTTGTTTTAAAATGTTATAAGACCCATAAAAAATCCTTGAAATGTATTTATTGTTTTGGAGAAGTTTATTGGTTGGGAGAATGGAGTTGCAAAGCTTCTTAAGTAGATATTAATAAATCTATTCTGAAACCTCATAAGGCAGAGTAGAAACCAGGACTTGGGAATTGACTGCAGACTTCATCAGCTGTACGTAAAATTCAGTTGGTCATTGAAAAAAGAGAAAAAGAGTTTACATAGCACAACATATGAATTGTCTCCTGACACTTAATATATATTTTGCAAAGCATTGGTGGCACATTCTTGCAGTATATTATTGACTATGCTTTAGAAATCCCAGGTATTAAAAACAAACTGACCTAGCATCCTGTCAATGTATCCTTCCTCAATTACTTATCAGTACAAGGTTTTTCTTTTCTTTCTTTATTCTCCATCTCATTCCCAAGATTAAATAGCTTAAAAAAAGGAATTTCCATAATTTTTCCCAAATACCATTTTTGATTGAGTATTACTGTAAGTTTTATTGTTACTTCATCTAAATTTACATTCTTTTAAGTTCATCAGATGCTGCAGAGTTTTACGCTGCTAATACTATCCTAGTATTAGCAGCATAGAATCTCAGGGGAGTTTGCATACATCCATAACTTTGGATGGTTTTTATAGTCCTTTTCATCCTGTGTTCAGTATTTCCTGTTTTAAAATCACAAGTAGCACTTGTGATTTAGGTTCTACCCAGACTGTATGTTTTCTTTTATTCACCATTGTCCGCATAGTGAAAATAGTAGCCTATAATCCTAACATCCATGCAAAATCCTGTAGATCTCATCATTTGAAGACAAGAAATGTAGTTTAACAGGAAAGAATTCAGCAATTTGGGTTTTTCCATGAGAAATACATAGCAATTTAAAAAAAAAAATAAAAATTAAACCCAAAAAATGGATAAGTCCCATTTCATAAGTTTGAAGACTGAAGTTTTAGCTACATTCTTGTAATTGCTTTGAAAATTCCTGCAGGCCTACTCTTCAACTAAAACTGTACTTTCTACTGTTCAGTTTTTATTTAATAGTGTCGTAAGGTAAAGTGAGGCAGAGATTGGATGCTGTTGACGCAACTGAGATACAAATGGTTTGCTGTAACTGCTAGAAATTCTTCAGATCTTTCAAATAGTAAACGAGAAAAAGCTTTGGTCCTGGTTCTTGGTGACCAATTCTTAGTTACATGTGACTCATCCATATGACTCATTTTCTTCTACAGATTTCAGTCACATATTCGGAACATATTACTTTTTAAGTTAATGAATTATGAACACATGTTGTTCAATATGCTTTGTATTTTAATTAAAAACAATAAACCATGTATCTGCATTCCTAGCTGCTACATTAGATTGAAAATGAAGACCTGTGTTACAGTGTTCTGCGAGACAGAAGTGATATCGTACAAAAGCCTGCATATATTATTTCAAATTTGATTTGTAATTTGGATAAGTTATTATTGTTATTAATTTCTGCAAGAGGAAGCAAAGAGATTTATTTTTTATGCCCTAAATCTTTCCTCTTCATCCTCTTATTATCAGTATTTGCATCCACAAGGAAAAGACTTTCCATCACCTGGTGATCACAGTGTATTGCTTTTAAAAAAATTATCCTATCTGGGTTCAAAAATATTTCAGCTGCTAGTGTGTTGCACTACCAACAGCTTGTCATTGGTGGCCTAACCCACAGCTGAATCCATAGAAAGCAGAACAAAGGCATCAGCTTTATTCAGTTGTCTTTAAATTACTGTCTCATGTAACTACAGTATGAATAGTTAAAACACTGTATTACATAGCTCATAGTGTCTGTGGAAAAAATAAAAAAAATTTTTAAAAAGTTTGAAAAAAAATTGCTATTTTATTTTTTATTTTTTTTAATTTGAGAAAATATCTGAGGAAATGCATCAGTTGTTTACACATGTGTTGGTTGTATTTTGATTGAAATAATCTATTCCTTTCTATGCCATCCTACCATTCTGCTTACTTTGGGTAAAGGTTTGCCGAATTATCTCAGATCAAACTCTGCACCTTAAAGAAAGGATAACAACAGGAACCAATATGAAAGAAAGAGTCAGACCTTGTCTCTGTGTATTTGCTCTGTGAAAATATTCCTGGTAATTCTAAGCAACTGAATTACAGGAATATGAATGCAAAGTTATTTTATAAAATTACTAACCTGCCATAGTAAATAAACAAATAAACACCAGAATAAAAAAAATTACCAGAATTATCTCAGTGATTTGATGATAGTGGCACACTAACCCTTGAGAACAGTGTCCTCTTTGCCTTGTAGTAATACTGCCACATACATGATTACTCTTACAAGTAGCTTATCCTGATGCATCTGAAGAAATGGATTGCATGGTGCTTCTGCATGTCCTAGTGAAGTTTGAAAAATTTTTTGGTAAAATAATGAATTAACAGAGGCTTTAGAAATGTCTCCCTGTCATTGTAGTTCCTCCTACAGCAAAGCAGCAATCGCTTTAGATCTCTGTGGAGTGATGGTACACATTTCTGTGCAGCTGGGAAGTAACCATCCCACAGTCTTGCAACATCTTTCTGTTGTTTGAAGGTAACGCTAATAATCCACAAAGACATTTTCAAATGAGCTTGATTTCTGTCTTGCAATTGCAACAGCACTTAAATAATATTCTGGAAACTCTTAAAGGTATTCATTTTTCAAAACCTGTTCCTATGTCAGCAGAAACACAAGTCCCAACACTGACTTTCAAATTAGAAAAAGGTTCTGTAAACTCATGGCATTTTTACAGTTTTAAAAATAGTGCATTAAAAGTTAGCAAACAGTGTTCATCAGTTTGAAATGCTACACTTCTATAATCAGCCATTTGAAGAATATTATATAATCAAGATGGTAGCCCCCTAGTACAGTGTTTAGCTAATGGACTGCGGCTCTTGCAACTCTAATCATTAGTTTAGGGATTTAGCTATATAGAGAATGGGCACAAAATCCGTCTTTAATCTTCCTTCTTTCACTTAAATAGTGACCACTATAGGATATTAAGGTTACAAAGCGATCTTTATAATGGTTTTGTGAAAGTCCATTTTAGTAATATGAGTTAGGTAAATCTACTTTCTAGTCTTAGGGTAGTAAATTAGATATTTACAACTGATGAAGAAGAAGCTGTTCACTGCTTAATAACCTTTTAATATAGTGGCTTGGCTTTATGCAGACTTTATATATGATATAGAACCTTTCATATTAAAACAATGTTCTTGTCCTGTAGGTAATATAATTACTGTATCTCTGAAATAAACGTACAAAATAGCTTTGAGTTTTTAAAATTTGTGGCTGCTTAACTCTGGTGATTCTTAAGTTTTCTGTAGCTGTTTTTTAACTAATTTAATATTTACATGTGGGCCCTTCATCTGTTAAATGGCAGCACAATCCAGATAATAGTCTCAGTTATGTCAAATCTAAATTTTTCACTGTACTGTAACAGAAAAATATGGTTGTAATTTGTGTAATTTTGGCTCTGATCCTGGTAAAGATTGACTTTGTCTTATTGTATATAGTTACTGAAGTAGATGTGTTAATCTTTATGCAAACATGCCAGCTAAATCAGAACCAAGTAAATTTCACAGGTTTTAATTTAATTCCATCTTATCTTCTATCTATCCTCATCTGTCTATTTTATCTTTGATTTTTATTCTTTTTTTAGCCTACTGGTTTTGCCTGTTCTTCACTAGTATTTAAGCAGTTTGATTTCAGTCACTGAGATGCCTGAAGGCAGAAGTAAACCTGGCTAGTCACTACTGGGGTTCTTCTGGGCTCCCATTTCAGGGCCTGTTATCTTCAACGTCATCATCAATGACTTGTGTACAGTCTTGAAGGAATACTGAGGAAGTTGGTCATGGTACTAAATTGGCAGGAGCTGTTGGCTCCCTCAAAGGCAGACAGACCCTGCAGAGAGACCTTGATAAATTAGAGAGATGGACAGTCATGATGGAGTTTAAGAAACACAAGTGCAGGATTTTGTAGCTGGGACAGGGCAGCCCTGGCTGTGCATACAGACTGGGGAGTGAGAGGCTGGAGAGCAACACTGTGCAAAGGGTCCTGGGGTCCTGGTTGAGGGAAAGTTGAATGTGAGTCAGCAGTGCCCTGGGAGCCAGGAGAGCCAACCCTGTCCTGGGGGGCATCAGGGACAGCATCGCCAGGTGGGCAAGGGAGGGGATTTTCCTGCTCTGCTCTGCACTGGGGTGGCCTCACCTCCAATGCTGGGGGAAGTTTGGGGTGCCACAATGAAAAAAAAAAGACATTAAACCATTAGAAGCCATCCAAAGAGGGCCACAAGAATGATGAAAGTTCCGGAGAGGAAGCCTTATCAGAAGCGGCCTGATGTGTCAGGGGAGACTTAGGTTGGATATCAGGAAAAGTTTCTTTTGGGCACTGGAACAGGTTCCCAAGGGCAGTGGTCACAGCACCAAGCCTGACAGAGTGCAAGAAGCTTTTGAACATTGCTCTTAGGCACATGGTGTGATTTTTGGGACCAGGAGTTTGACATTGGTGATTCTTGTAGTTCCCTTCCAACTCGGAATATTCTATGATTCTCTTATACTGTGGTGTATGTTGCATGAATATGGCTACCTTACTCCTTGTTTCCTTTAAACCTGATGATGTAATCTTATCTTCTGTGACTGAAGCAGAAAGAAATTTTAAATTCCTTTTTTTTTAATCAGAAAGCACAGAGTAAATAAATATCACAAAGTTAATCTTGAAGAACAATATTGTCACTATTAATATGAATGTGAAGAGCAAAAAGTAGGAGTTTCATCAAATCACAAGTCACAATTTGCTCCTTTTATTCAGCACTTTTCAGTCATTACAGAGGTCATAGTACAACAATAGTAACAGAAGTATTAAATAGTTAGGCATTAGACATGTCTGAGAAGCAAGCTGGTTGGCTTTGTGTGGACTGTGGAGGGAGAAACTGAGGAACAAAAACTCTTCCAAGTCACCTGCAGAGAGGCATAGTTCATTCTGGTAATACAGAGTAAAGCCTCACAGGTTCAGCTGCCATCTTCTTTCTACTGAAACTCACAAAGCACATACAGAATTCCTCTATTAGCATAGGAAATACTTGTTTTAGTTTGTCAGTTGTCAGATCTGTCATGTGAGGGCCAGGAGCTCAACTTGATGATCCTGGTGGGTTCCTTCCAACACAGCACATTCTCTGATTCCTATTCCTGGTACTTTTACTGTGATTTGCTATCAATTTGCTCTGCCACTAATCTTTTTGGCTTCATGAGACCATCATAATGAACTGTATTTCATAAGAGTAGGAGCACAAGAATCTGTGATCACAGTTGATAATTTTTGTTGTTTGTGATCAAGTATTCGATGAACTTAAGCTTACACAGCATTTTTTCAATAAGCATTGCACTTGCACTTCTCCAAATACTTCTCCAAATTGATTATCTCCATCCTGAATAAGTGGAATTTGGATAGCACAAAAGCAAGCAAGTCAAACTTTGTGGTTAAGTTGCTTAATTAATGTGCTGATGCAGACTAATACTCAAAAATTCTACTGCTAGCTCTCTAAGGCTTCTAGCATGCCTGGATGCCTTTATTAATATCCAAGGCATGGTGCACAAAGAGCAGTTCAATAATGCTATTTTGGACAATGATGTGATTCAGTCAAAATTAGACTTTTCTATTGGTTTGGCAGAGACTGAAACTCATTTCACTCAGTAGTTCCCAGGTATGTGATATGCATGCTGCTGTACTGGCAGGCAGTAGCAGCACTGCCTGGAAAGCAGTTGAAGAAAGGTGGTTGACTGATCAGAAGTGTGACTGAGCTTTTATTGTTAATATTCCATGGTGTCAGCATGAAATATGAATGTATTGTTTAAGATCCTTTTAAAAAATAATAATAAAGTAGTTGAAGTTCCAACCAATCTAAAGGTGTTAAGCTTTCAAAGAAAGAGATCAAGCTTTTTTATAGTAAATGTGAAATTCAGATGGTCCACATCAGCAGTGTGCCAAGCTTAACACTGTGAACGAGAATGGTCTACAAGAACTTTATCCATTCACATTTGAGAAAAGAAGTGTGGGTAAAAGGGAAAATTGTTGCCTTGTTCAGACTCCTAGTATTGTAATAATCCCAAGGAATATTTGAGCATAATACATTTGGTACTGAGAAAGAAATACCAAAGAAGTTAAATTGGTTTGTAATAGAGCTGAGAATATTCACACATTTTGTGGAGTATGTATTTTACACATCATATAATTGGAAACAGAATTATAGGGTGAACTGCAAGTCGTGGAAAAAGAATTACAGTGATTTGAACATGCTGTAACTCTTTCTGAGGATGGAAAGTAATAGAACTATTGAACTGATTAATAAAAAACCTGAATTTCTTACATTACAGTTAAAAAGAAGCATTCAAGTTTTATTCTTGAACACAAATAACAAATCTGCAGAATGCATGTTTAAAAGAAAAAAAAAATAATCCCAGGTAAATTGAGTAAGCTGAAGTGTAAAACAGTTATGTATAGTTTTCAGGCTGTTAACAGTAAGAAATGGTATAGCGGAACCTTAGAAAGAACATAAATATCACTATGGAGAGGGGGTGTGTCTCTGTAAATGTTCCCAAGAGCAAGGATTGGTATGATTTAAAAACATTATGTGACAAAGAAAATGAAACAAAAGAACGATGTTCGGTGTTACACATAAACAGTTCCTGAAACTAGATGTATAAAATATTATACAAAGCTTGACCAGTGAGTGTGTGTTTTTATCTTGTGTGTCCTCAGTTTTTTCACCAGTGTATTCAGGCACTGCATAGAATAGCTTGTGCTTGACTGAAGTGTATTTTTTAGATAGATGTCTAGTTTTCATTTGAAGACATCAAGAGGTAGGAAATGAATTACTTTTCTTGGGAGGTTTTTCCTAATAGTTACTTTGAATTTTTCTGGCTTTGGCTTCCAGCTATGGAGTTGTATTAAGCTTTTTTGTGCTAGAGACCTGTAGAAACCCATATTTTTTTCTCTTTGGAAGTGCTCGTATACTGCTGTCAAGTCACCTTTCAAATTTTCTTTGATGAACTGAGCTGACTGACACCTCTGAACATTTTTACAAGCAGCAGTGAAATACATTTTTTACCTTCCTCTGAATGGCTTGAGATTGTTCTTTAAAATGCCAGCCTTCAATATCATTTACCATCCTACCATTTCTTAGCTCATCACCCATAATTTTCTAATTTCTTAATGATTGATATGTTGTATAATATAATCCCTAAATATAACTTCCAAGGAATCATAGTTACATTTATATTTAACTAATGACTTTTGCTTGAAAGCTGCTTTGGGCATATATCTCCTAATCCATTCTAAATTCAAATTAGTCTAAGCTTTGGCAATTCTGCATAGACATAATAAAATCATCATAGAATCAGAGAATGGCTTGGATTGGAAGGGACCTTAAAGATCATCCAGTTCCAACCCCCCTGTCATGGGCAGGGACACCTTCCACTACAACCAGACTATTCAGAGCTCCATGCAACCTGGTCTTAAATCCTTCCAGGGATGGGGCATCCACAGCTTTCTTTAAGCCACCTGTCCCAGTGCCTCACCACCCTTACAGAGAAGAATTTCTTTCTAATATTCAATCTAAACCTAGATCTGGTATCTTGAGTTCCACAGTGGGTAGGTGTCAGCATACCCAGGTTTGTTTTTTTTTTTCATTTTTTGTTTTTGTTTGAATCTAAGGATTTTCAGTATCATTCTTCTGTTTAGCAAGGCTTAAAGAGTTAAACACTTACTAATTGTATTTCCACATTACCTTACTATCACCTGCATTTCTTATTGGTATCCTAGATGTGCCAGCAAATGTAATGGTTATGATGCATCTCAGCGTCACATATTGAGCTTTAAGAACAAAGAAAGCACTATATTTAGACTGTAGACTCATCTTTCCTAATATCTTAACCTCTTCAACAGCTTCTTATAAACAAATATTGAAGGAGGGAAGGAGAACACAATGATCCTTTCCTTACATGTGCACTCAGTGGCATTAGCAATTTCCTGAGGAATTGCACTCCAGATCATTGTGCTTAATAGCTGCTAATGGATTTATCACGTCTTTCCTAGAGACTTTAAATATCTGTCTTTTGTTGTGCTCACTAAGGTATTCCAACAGGTCACAGTAAACACTGTATTACTTTCCAGATTGTTAAAAAACAATATTAATGCTTAATAAAGCGGTTAATAAAAATCTTACCCAACAAGACATATTCTGGGTTAACATTTAATTTGATTCTTTATGTTGGTGTTTTTATTTTTGGTATTTTGGTATTTTTTATTTTTGTTACTGCAGTGAGTGGGCAATTCATTCCCACTGTGAATTTTGTTGTAGATTTTAGGATCTATAAAATCTTAGAGCTGCTGAAAGGAAATGGGACTCCTGTACCCACAAAACTATTTATAATACATTTACAATTGTACATTTACAATTGTCTTTTTGGCCTAGGAAGTCATAAGAAGGATAGTTTACCCTATCAGTCTCCTCACTCATTTTGTCTTACTGATCCCTTCCTTCACTGTTGTAGGGAAGAATTACTGATGGAGCAAACAAAAATGTGTGCTTAAGGAGAGAAGAGGACAAATGGCACTCACAGAAAAATCTCTGGGTGCAAATCCAGCCTCTAGTCCACTCTGACTAGTGGACTTAGTCCACTCTGATTCTTGGAATGACAAACAATAAAAAGAGACAGCAGAGAATCATACCCAGAGGCATCTTGCAGCAGTTTTATATTTTGACCAGTTGTTTCGCAATGATGAGAACAGTACTACTTAAGGTTAACCTAATACTGTCCCCAGATCACCAAAAATATAGTCAGAATGGCTGTAGGGATGGTAGTAAATCTTTCCAGGCTGCCCAACTAGTTTGTACAGTCCTTTTGGGCCATTTAACACTCATGGGATGAGAAGAGTGGGAAGAAATATGAAAGACAGTGGGAACAGCTCTATCTGTGCCTTTTGATACAGCTGCCCCAGATGCTGATGCTCCACAGTGCTGTACAATCGCTTCACACCTGTCAGTAGCTGATTTCTGTTGGCTTGTCAAATTGAAGTTTTGGCCCCCTTGCCTTCATGAGGAGTCCTTAACTTCATTTTGAAGAGAGACCAAAAGCCCAGGCTTGAAATGAGACCTATGCTCCTAAATTAAGGTTTCTGAGCCTCCTGATAGTAGCAATCTGTTTATTGTTGCAGACCTGGAAAAATTAATCAATAACATTTTCTTCAGCTGTATTGCATTTCAGACTCATTCCAATTCTACTGGTAGACTTTACCCAAGATCAGTAATCTGTTGAAGCCTGGAAATGAGAAATTGGGTACTCAGAACTGCTTTCAGTTATTTTCTATAACTTCTATAACTAAATACAGCACTAATTTCATCCCTTGCTTTCTCAGATTTCAATTCCGAACCCAGCCTTCAGTGAGGTGGCAGAGTAAGAACTAAACTAAAAATTAAAACTAAGGCACTTTTATCTCCTGATGTCAGCTGTCAGCTTTGCTCATCAGCCTGATAGGATTTAGCATTGGTTCGGGGCTGCACAGCTCCAGTCTCTCTAAACCTGAACATTAACCTCAGTTCTATCTCTTATCTTTTAATACAGACTTGACATCCACTTTTGCCTCTTCTAAAACTGAAAATAAGATATTCAAGTCATCTACTGGTTAATAAGCCAGTCTCTGTAGCTCTTACTTTCCTTAGGTTTTTCAGTCTTCATTTACAGTGACAATGTCTGCTGAGACTCTGGCGTGTCCAAGTTATGTTTTAGAAGTTAGCAGCATTGTTTGGTTTTATTTTGAAAAGTCGTTACTAATGTCTAGTGCTAATACTATTTGTTTGCCTCCCATTAATATCCTTAATGGATTTTACAGTGGTTTAATCTCCCTCGCTTCATCCTTCAAGCTGAACCATTTTTTGATAATGAACGGCTTTCCCAAGTTAAGGAATTACTATGTTCAGTGCTTGCAGATTGCATTGAAAGGATGGCATTTTACAAACTTCTGTCAGCTTATTATTCACATGTCCTACTGTGCCATCTGTGTTTTGAGCTGATTTTTATTTCAGAAATTGTTTTTCTAAGAATTTTGTGTGAGTAGCTGGATTTTTCTGTGTTGGTCTGCACTAAACCCCATAAAATCCACAGTGCCCTTCACTGACTTGCAAACTCGTAGCTGTCAGCACAGGGTTGTTACAGGAGCTCACAGATCAGCCATATCCAGCTACATCCATAGGTGTAGCTCCTACCCTGCATGTACCAAACAGTCTCATGAGTGTTAGGGACCTCTCTGACCCCCAAGGTTGGTAGGAAATGCAGAGCACTGTGTATGCAGACACCCACATCTGTTCCCCAAAAGCTACTTACAATACTTGTTTAAATGGTAGGGAAAGTGCAACTTTCCATGGTCAAGTAAGTATCAATATGGAGGTAAAAATAAATCAAATCATAAAAAATATGCTGAAGAATGCTGAGCCTTTAATCTGATTAAATGTACAGTTTGTACACAAAAAATATTCAGATAATGCAAATGAAAATAGACTCCATTTTTGGGGAAAAAAAGCTTAGATTTATAAATTTCTGTTTTTATGTTATGTTTTATATAGTGCCTTTTTCATTAGTAATCAACAGAGTGGGGATTTTTTTTCTGAGACAAGAAAAAGTCATTTTATCTGCAAACCAGTTTAAGAGAATCCTGAAATGCTGGTGAATTGGAAGTGTCATCGATGTATGCTTTGAAATGTCAATGCCAAATTACAACGAAGAAACATTATTTTAGCAAAATGAAGTAACATTACATGATCTAATGAGAATCTCCCAATGAAGAAATGTCAGTTTAGCATAAAAAATTATCACTTCCAGTGTCAGGACTAGAAAGGAGCTGAAAATCCTACTTATGTGAGAAAAAAAATAAAGTGATTTTTCTCCAAAGGATTTTTCAGTTGCATTTTATAAAAGGTATGAAGGAAGGTATTTGCAGTGCCAATAATGTAAAATCATACAAAAATGGTTTAGTTTTTTTCTCCTGAAAAGAGATGTAATTTGAAGTATTACATTTTTTTGGTACAGAAATGTGTTTTAAATAGTCAAATAGGATATTGTCTTCTTGAAAATTTGACTGTAAAAGTAATGTTTCATTTCTGTTTGGAATGGATTTTTTTTGTCATTGTGTGATTAATTTCTCACATGCTTTAATTCTTTCCTCCAGAGTGTTAGTAAAATGAAGAGAAAATGAAACATTCCTTGGAAATAATAAGTTGTCAGATTTTGCTTTTGTTTCCTGTGTGGCATATGGACATGTTTAAAACATAACTTAATACTGCTGGAGAATGCTTTTAGAATATAGATAGGTCAGACAAAAACATTTTCAAAACTAATTGAGTCCAAAGTGTGCAAAGATAAATGGTTCATTCTCAGATTTCATCTTCTGGAGATTCATAAATTCCACTAGCAAACACAAAGCTGTGTTGCAAAGGATTATTTTTTTTTTTAGTACTATCTGTCAAGCCAAGAGATGGGAGTCTGATAAGAACACCAGTTACTCCAGTGCTGAAATAGAATATAGGAAGCTGATTTTAGGTACTTATTTTCTAAAAGTCTTCACTCTGACATTAAACTTACTCTATACACATCTGCATACACAATAAAGAGCTCTTCAGATAAATACTGGTACATGTCAGGAATGTTGAACTTGCAGAAAAATTCCCTCATTATTTAATCTGTTATCATTTAGTATTGCTGATACTAAAACCATCAAACTCAGTTTTGGGGGGAGGCAGGGGGAAAACCCTACAAACTTCTTGAGTTGCAGAAGGAAGTATATGAACAAGCCACTATTAATCTAGTAATAATGACCTAAGGAAGTATTTTCATTCCATACATGCTAAAGTATGTTAACCAGAAAAGGAAGGTCTAAGAAGGCGTACCCCTCTGATAAAAAATGCTAGAAAAAGATGAGGAGAAGGCTGAAGTACTCAAGTTTGTGCTTCAGTCTTCACGCTAACCTCTTTTGCCATACTTCTCAAGTGGATGGACAGGCAGAATGAGGGATAGGGGAGGAAAGTCCCTCCTACTGTAAGATAGGATTAGGTTTATAACCATGTGAGGAACCCGAATATGCATAAAACCTGGTGATATGCATCCCGGAGTCCTGAAGGAATTGACAAATGTAGTTTTCAAGCCAGTCTCTGTGATATTTGAAAAGTCATGGCAGTCAGGTGAAGTCACAGTTTAGTGGAAAAAGGGAAGATGGTACCCATCTTTAAAAGGGGTAGAAAGGAGGACCCTGGGAATGACCTGACCTCTGTAACTGGGAAGGTTGTGGAAGAGACCCTCCTAGAAGCTGTGCTAAGACACTCAGAGAACAGTGAGGTGATTTGAGACAGCCAGCACAGCTTCACCAAGCACACGTCCTGCCTGACCAACCCAGTGGCCTCTGATGGGGTGACTTCATCAGTGGACAAGAGGAGGGCTTGCTGTAGGCAAACATCAGTGCTTAAGATGTCATTTTGCTGGAGTTATGTAAAGTCTTTGACATGGTCCCGAAAACATCCTTCATTCTAAATTGGAGAGAAATAATTTTGATGAGTAGATGATTATAAGGCTAAGATACCGTTAACTATATCCTTAATTCTGTCCAGGAAGGCTTTCTTCATAGTTGAAAAACCAGGAAATAATTTATTCTGAAAATCATAGGCCCATCCAGTTTTTGCTTTAAGTATATTTTTGCTTTGTATCAACTACAACATGACAGCCAAAACCTTTGAAGGTCTCGCAATGTTGCAATTCACACAGGTCTGAAAGTATCCTATTTTGCAATTAACCTAACATATATATTCCCAGGCTATGACTGAAAAACAGCAAAAAATTCATCAATGAAAGATGAATTCAGTAAGTGCTTTGCCAGCTCAGACATTTCTCCCATATTCATTCAGCTGGTAGGCTGGTATACAATAGTTTCTTTCCAAACAGGAGGAGAGAATAATCTCCTTTCCTTTCTATATATTTCCAGTATTAGTCAAAAGAATAGGAACTCAACATATATATTCAATAGGCTGATTTTTGCCAGCAGAGAAACTGAGTCTAAACCACTATAAAGGAAGTTTAAAGAGATATGAGAAGTTCTCTTTGGAGAATCCAAAACCACTGAGGATTATCATCAGTTGTGGTTGCTTATTTTAACTTTTGATTAGGTATTTTTTTATTAGTGACTCATAAAACAGTTTGGGTTGGAAGGGAGCTTAAAGATCATCTTATTCTAGCCCCCCTGCCATAAACAGGAACACCTTCCACTAGACCAAGTTGCTCAAGTCAGGCCTCATGGTGTCCATAATTGGCATGGACAGCTTATACAGCTCTTATCTGTAGCTTTGATGAAGGCATCAGTAATTAGGACAAATGAAACAACAGGGAATGCATAATTCTGTTCTTGGAAGCGTCTCAATTTACTTTGATAAATGGGATGCAGAGAAAAGCCTGACTCATCTGGAAATAAGAAGTGTGGCAAGAAATGCTAGATAAAGCTCTATAAAATAAATAAAGTTTTATGCCACTGAGCTTGGGGTAAAATGACAGTGGGATAGCAGCTATCTGTTCTTCACATGCTGAAAGGCACTGTGTTTTTTACTGTTGTGGGGAAACTCCTGAAAGAAATGAAGGAGAAACTATGAGAGAACTAAGAATAAAAGCATGTCAGGTCTGGTACTAATAAAACCTGGCATACAATTTAAAATGCTCTTTCTTATTGCAATATTGATTCATAAAGCTGACTTGGAGCTGACCAAGTTCTGATAAAGTATGGAAATATAAGCAGAAGAAGCATCTGTTAGTTTGGTTTAGCTGTGTTATGTTAGGGATCCACGGCCTCAGTCTAGAGTGGACTTGGAGACTTACTGGTACAGCCTTGTGCAAACTGTGAGCAGCGAAACCCTGCAGCCACACCTGTACAAGAGGTACAGCCACTGTGTGAAGCAGGGACCACAGGGCAATTTCAGGCAAGAGGAGATCTCAGGGGGTACACCTCCATCCTGCTGTGAGCAGCAATATCAGCTCTGAGGTCAGACCAGGCTCCTGAGGAGTTTATCCTGTCAAAATCCCCAAGATGAAGAGCGCACAGCCTCTCCCAGTAATCGGCTCCACTCTATGACTGTCTCGTAGGAATTGTACTGGAAAGTATACTTGGCACTAGTGAGGTGTACTGGAAGGGAAAGGAAACAGGTAAAGATTCTATAGGGAACTCTTAGATTCAGTGTTGCAAGTAGAAATGTAAACCCAAAAGATGTGCTTGAAATACTGGCACACCTGCAGATTCTGAGCAGCACAGAAGTGATAAGAATGCCTGCCCTTCCAAGGATTTACCATCCGCTATTTGCAAATGTCTCCATCTGGTTTAATGCCAGGAGAGTGCCAAGAAAATAAAGGTTTATTCACCATCTGTCACTCCCACGTGTGTGCTTTTGAAGGTGCTTTTGAATTTGATGACATTGATTCACAGCTCAGTCCAGTACATGAGTCATCATGACACTGAGGACTTGAAATATAAATAGTAAAATAGAATATTAAGTTTTTATCTCATGGAGTTTCAAGTGCTGAGGCCACTATTTTCCTGATAAGAAAAACTCCAGGTTGTGTGATACTTAGGATGAGTAAATAATAGTATTATGACTGTATTTTATTAATTTATGGATATGTTGAATGCAAAGCAAGACAAAATAAATAGCTTGGCATAGAAAATCTCATCTTCGGAACCTAACTGAGGGGATCTTCTGTTTTGTGAAAAATCTGCACACACTGCAATCTTTAAATATTAAAAATTAACCCAAAATGGAGCTGCAGGAATGGCAAGTTCTGCTCAGGTATGGGAGGGAAGAGGAAGAGCTTTTGTGCTAGACTTCAGCAGTTCCTGGTAGAATCATGATCTTAATTCATCCTGGGTATCAACAAATACAAGTTTTTCTGAGAGTCCTTCCTCATCCTCTTATCATGACAAAAGTATTGGGAAGAACTTGTTTATAAGGCTTTTAGCAGCCTCCTGATCATTGTAGATCCCATTTGTTGAGTTGTGACTGCATCCATTATTTCAGCACAATTAATAAGACTCTCTGATTGAGAGTTTGATTCCAGTGTTTTATCTTCAAATTTAATAGAAGAACAGTCCTCAAGAATACAAGTATATGAAGAACATCCTGAAGAACAAGTATTCATTTACGTGGGATAGGTGGTTGATGTTGTTTAATGGAATTTCAGACATTTGCAACACCAGCAAATACTTTTGATTCTCCCAGCAGCTGTAATATTATTTCCTAAAGATTAGAGTGAATAAGTTCAGCCATCATCAAACTTCAAATAAAGCTGAGTTAAAATCTGCAGTGATTACATGAAGCACTATTGGTTCTTTCCATAGAATCCAATAGGGTTGAGCATGGAGGAGGTTTCTACTTGGCTAACTGCTGCATCCTAGTGCTGCATCCTCAAGTGCAAGGACTAGGCCCTTGAAAGCTTGATAGTTCCATCTTGGATAAGGAATCCTTATAGATTCATGAGACTGCAAGACAGAAAGTTTCCTCTCACAGTCACAGGAATGATGGGAAGGTATCTGTGCCTTACACACTGTCTTGGTGATCTTTTTCTCTTTCTCCTACTCTTTTGCCTGTCAGGGTTCCGTATTAACAGTATCAAAGTTCAGCATCTGTAGCACATTGCAGACCCATTCATGTTCTGGGATGATACTAGAGGTGAGTGGAGTCTCTCAGTAAAAGTCCCTGGAGACCATCAACTGCTGTATTTTCAGAAAGGAATGCAAATATGTGGATGCAAGTGTTAGCCTGCAGAACCTTAGTTAGAGACAATTTAGCAGTAGTGGATGCTGAGATCATTCTCATTTGACTTTACGAATACATTATGCACACCTTCACTTCTGCCTAGACCCAAACAGCTTTTCACAGTACCAAAATGATCCAAAATTGAAGCAAGAGGCCTGAATACACTTTGATTGGAGAGCTGGAGGACCACAAATATGCACAGGGCATGTGTGTGTGTGTATAACTTTATGTGTACACTGACACATGCACGATTAATATTAAAAGACACAACTTTCTTTTTGAATTCTACTTTTCCTGCCTTAGGCATAGGATAGAAGAGTCTAGGTCAAGTAGTTCTGGCTTAGCCACAAGTATCTGTGGGTGAAAATGCTATTTAAATAAAAGAGGAGCTGATGCTTAAGGCACTATATTTTAACTAGAAGTCTCAAACTTCCACCTTTGTTAATAATTTCATATGACCTTGAGCAAAGTGTACTTATCCTAAGTGAACAGTGCTTAATTTTACACACATTCCTCCTTGCAAAGTTTAGCTGGACCATTTTAATGATCAGTGTGAATAGAATTGTCATTGAACAGAGATGTGGATAAAAAGTTGTTCACAGTCTAAAGAAAAAAAGAAAATTTGTTAATATTCTCTTAATGGCACATACCTGTGTCTTCCCATCTGCAAAGTGTGGATAAAGGGCTTTTTTATTTAATTTGTTTTTTCCAGTCAGACTCCAGTCCTGCTACTTATATCAGCCAAATATACCTCTACATGGTTTACAGATCTACTGATCTTGATTGATCAGTCAAGAAGTCCTTACAGGCTCAGGTGTTAATTTGTGAGTGCTTAGAAAATGTATTTGGGATAGCAATTACTTAATATATATACAAGGCTAGACACTACAGCACTGGAGCCACAGCATCTGTATTTATAATTTTAATCCAACTAATGCCTCAGCTCTCATCTGTACAAAATAATGAAATTCCAAAACACAAGTTTTGTTGAAAGAACAAACCAATACAAAAGTTAGAGCAAAATGAACCCCAGGTTGTTCTTCTAACTAGATTAGCTATTGTAACCTGCTGGAGGCATATTTTCATTCCCCAAAGAAAGCAGTGATTCACAAGGGTCTGCAGAAGTCATGCCTTGAAGAAAATTGCCTGTCAAAAGAATAAGAGTGTGTATTTTACTGTACAGAATCTGGTTTACATTCTATAGGCGTTTCCCAGGACATTCTCTTTGTAATGTTTGAACCTGAGTTAATATAAAAATCTTTTAAAATTTGCATCTCAATTGAAGCCTTTAAATAGATGTTTAGACTTAACAGGAGGAAAGACCAGGTTCCTGCAAAAACACTTCATTGTTCTTTTGATGAATAGAAATGTGTATTTTCTTGACACTCTGGAACTTTCACAGAAAAAAAGTCCACAAACGTTTGGGAAAGCAGTTTCTTAAAGGGATGCTTGGTAATTTTTTTGAGTCCAGAGCAGTAGTTAATTTTGTTATTTCCCTGAGGAGGATGATTTGATGAAGTAGTTCTCAGAGGCAGTTGTAAACCTATTTTGTTTATGACATTAATCATTCTTCCCAAGTTTCCTAAAGCATGCCTTTTTGACCTATACACTTGTTCTTTCCTTCCTGTGGTTCTTGGAGGGATTTGTAATGCACAGTGTACATTTCAGTGGTAGGAAAAGTTGTCAGTTTCCAGATGAGAAAACATAATAACACTTCATCATATTATGTTTGGTAAGCACAGAGCTCCTAGGGAGATACCGCTAGCCCCATGAAGTACAAATGAAATATTTGGGATCATGCTAACCTGCAACTCCACAAAATAAAGCCAGTGCATAAGTAATAATACTTTCTGTGTAAATGTTTGATTCTGCTTGTTTCATCAAATATAATAAGAATAAGAGAAAAAAAAATATTTCAGAACACCTTCATCTTTGAGGAGCACTAGAAAGTGAGGGTACAAAACCAGACTGTTGCTGAGTTACTGCAAGTAATTATTAATTTAAGAAAAATGTAATTGTTAAAATCTCAGTAAAAACACATGCTACTATAATATAAACAGCAAGAAATAAAGGTCGAGAATAAGATCTAGACAGTTCACCTTGGTGGAGTAAGTCATCACTGAATTATTTGTTTTAAATTTGGCAAATGTAACAATTTACTGTTATTGTGCACAACATTAAAAAGTTCAGTAAATTAAATACTCCAGTGTAACATTGAAACCCCTGATACTGTTGAAGCACTGGAAAATGAGAAAAGGACATACAGTGAGCAAAAGACTAGATATGTGTTACAAAATAATAGAAGTGTGTTAATGAAGACAAATCGTACAGAACAAGATTTTCAATTTCATACTGCCCTTACGATGTTTTTCACTACTTAGCAGGATGTGCTACAGACTTAGAACAAGTAATTAGATTTTTTTTAGATTTATTTCGAGGCCTATGTTTTCCCAGGGCTGTGGATTGCTTTATAATGCATTGCTTTATAATGTATTGCTTTGCCCTATAACTCTTACTGGAGAAAAGTGTAATTATTTTAGTTTGGTCTTACACTGGGGTACCAGCATTCTCTGTCTTACGCCTCTTCTGCTACCACTTAATGTATCAGTACATTACAGACTTTTTGTGGAAATGGGTTCTGGTAGTTTCTGTCAGTCTTCAAGCTTCATGTCCCAACAACCCTGATCATCGTAGCTGAGATATTTTTTTTTTTTCGTACAGTGTTTGAATACATTATTTTATCAGCTATGTCTGTTGCTACTTTAGTGATATTGTAAATGCCTTTTAGAAGCTGCATTAAAACCCGTATCTTGATGTGCACAAGAATAACAGAAGCAACTTGAACAGCCTGGGCAGTATCTGCAAAGCAGACTTCTGCCTCAAAAATTCGAGGTGTTTACATGTCCAAAGGTCAGTCTGAGATTCCCAAGGGAATCCCTTGGTGAGAATAAAAAGAAATTCAAAACCGATTCATTGTGAAATAAATCTGCCTGTGAGAGTTTTCCAAACATCATATTCAATTCATGCAGTTGTGGTCTTTACTGCTGCCTGTAAAAGAAAATTACTGTGAGGCTTCATGGGACATAAATAATTAAAAGCTGCTTTTATTGACCAAGCCAAAGGCAAGGTTAAGTAGTCTTAAGTGTGCTCCCAGGTAATAGGTGAAAAACAGTTTCTGTGTTGGAAAAATGTAATTATTATTCTTACTGCAAAGACAAATAAGCATATAAAAATAATTTAATTTCACCATTACTGCTGCTAATGTAAGTAGCTATCTGTATATGTCAAACTGTTTCTAATTTATAATCTTTTAGAGAACTTTTTTTAACTCTGACTCATTAAGTGCAACAAGAGATCGTATTTTTCTGTTTTCTCGCCTCCCTAAAGAAGAATATTTGTAGCTCAGGATGAATGCTCCCTAATGTATGTGGGTCTCTATACCTCCAGAGTTACAAGCAGGTAAACCCCGGCGTTACTCAGTCTGACTGTGCAGTTCCTATCATATCAGCTTTGCAGGGACTTCACCAAGGGTGACTATTAAAGGGAAGACTGAATTCAGGATTAACATACTGACTTTCAAGGTGCTTAGCTTTGCATCCTGAATAAATTTCTGACTTACTAACCCGTATCTACCATGGCAGATTTCCAAAAATCTTTGCTGGGAATATACTTCTATTCAGTAAGACTTTTAAAAAACCTTTGAGATTTTTTTTTTCACCTGAATTCATTAAAGGCTTTAATATCATCATATTTAGCATTTTTGTGTGTGTGTCTTTGCCTTTGAATCTCCCAGAAAGCCAATATGAATTAATCAGAATCATACCATGTACTACTTTCCTTAATCTTTTTTTCCCTTAGCTATCACACAGGAGCACATCAGTTTTAATGTTATGTGACAGTGCTTTGGGGAATCTGCATTCAAGCACTATTTTCTTACAGTTATTCTTTTATTTCATCCACATTTCCCAAAATCTATTGTATGCCTGCAAGAAATCACAGTAGGCCTGTGCTATTAGATAGATACACAAGACTCCAACCTGGCTTTCCTTCCAGGGAACAGAGAAAGAAATTTGTTTTATGGACTTTAAAGAGAAAATAAATCCTTATGGTTTGAAAGCATTACTATAAAATGAAGATTACATTATTTGTGTAATTTCAGAGGTTGCATTAATTTCTTGTGCTGTGCTATAGGATGTGAGGTTTTGGGAAGAAGTGAGAGAATTACTTAGAATCAACCAGCAGCTCACACACTGATGAAAACTGATGTGTTGAAACCCCCTGGTTCTTTTCAGAAAGGGCTGAAAGTTAACCTTTTTTTTCAGCAAGTTTTGGGTTGCATATTATTTTCTTATATCTTTTATCTTTTCAACTAGAGACAATACTTTTTTTCATCACCATTGCCAAATTACATTCTTGCTGACTGCTTCTTTGCAGGTGACAAATTCCTTCTTGGCTATGCTTCAAGAGTAGATGAAGCAATAGCTGTTCTTAGAGAGGTTTGGGATGATATAAAAAATGACACTGAATTCAAATCTTGTGATGTTTCTATTAGAATATGTGTCACACTAAATAAATAGTGTAACACCAAGTAAATAGTGTAACACTAAATAAACTGAACACCATCAACTATGGACTGTACTTTATAACCCACATGCAGAGAATGTATTTGGTGTGCATTTTATGTTAAGTCAGTGCTTTATAGACGATGGACCTCGTTAGTTTAACATTTCATGGGATGAGTTGTAGTCTCATAGCTTACATCTTGCTGACAAGTTCAACCAGAAGAGGTACTGAAGTCAGTAGTGTTCACTACCCTGGAAGTAACATGTTAAAGGTTATATTCATTACTATGTCAAAAGGCTGGAAGTCACAAAATGTCAGCTAACTCTGTGTAAGATTATGACAAAATTAATTAGGGCAAACTATACTGGTTATGGCCCACTGCAAATGGCATTATTGGGTAAGTTTAAACAATCACAGAGATAAAGATGACAAAGTGCAAACATATCAAATGATACTCCGTCATTCCTTAATTCTACTCATCCTTGCTCTGGACAGGTATGGTGTCTGTTTTGTACTTCTCCTTCAAGGAAAGTTCATGTAGTAAAAGAAGTTGAATAAAAGTTAATTGATAGGCATTTTCTGATACCTTTTAAAGATAATAAGGTGCTCTGAAGTTAGACCATGTAGAGAAGATTCCAAGTTATATAATGCCTACTCTTTGACGAGAGCCATCATCATTACAGTGTTTAAAGTAGAAAGAGTTTGGAAAACAAAGATTGTTTTTAAAGTAAAATGAGTGATGCATAACTGCAGTAAAAAAAAATAAAATAATGTGTTTCTATGGTTTGGTGTAGGTGGTAGATAATCTTTGTGAGGTAGTTTTGACTTGTGGTATGGGAGGCTTTCAAAATAAAATTTGGGCTCTCTCAGTAGCAGGTAGGATTTCTAGTGCTCTCAGAAGTCTTCTCAATTTAGAACTCAGGTATGGGGGGGCAAAGATGATTATAAGCCAAATGTGTCTACGCCAGTAGTGCCACTTTTCTCTCTTCTCTTCCCTGCTGGAAGGTAGACTGGTTTAGGACTCTTAAAATGTACATCTGTTGCCAAGAGTCATTGATCCACAGGCTGGGTCTCAAATGTCCTCACTATGAGTAAGCACAGCCGGTGTCCTGAGGTGATCACTCATAGTTTTTCCTGCAAATAAGAAGGAATTTAAATGTTTCCAACTGAAGTTCTTGATAACTGTCTGCCCCTGTTAGAATCCTTTTCTTTAAGTTTGATTTTAATGTTGAAAGCCAAAATGCTTTATGTAACACTGTGTAAAATTATTAGCTCTGCAGATTTTATCCCCTCTCTGATTTTGTGTTGATTTTAAAGACAGCTACTGGGAAAAGTAATGTTTGTGCTTTTTGGTTTCATCAAGAAACATAAATCTGACTGTCTTCTGAATTCTGAGAGTATAGTTTTGGCACCAGAAATTACGGGATGGTAAATTGCAGGTAGCGGTGCAAAACTTTGCCTAACACTAGTGTAACTAAATCCAGGTTTGACAGCCACTGCTGAGAATACAATATTTAGAACAGTGGTTTAATACTTCAGTCTGATGAGGCTATTGAGCACAAAAGATTACAGCACATGAACAAGATGTTCTAGAAGAAATGCTGCAAGTTACTTCATATCATATATACTTTTTTATTAATGAAATGAAAAATTATATCAGAATAACATTCTAACCAAATTATAATTTAGAAGAAAATGGAATTCAAGAATAATGCATGGAATTCTTAAGTAGTCTACCTCCGATGCTGGAAAAAAATGTTAGTTATTGATACTTAGGTATTCAGCAAAGGCAAAAAAAACTGTCAGTAGATTCTATTAGAATGGAGATGTTTATACACAACAATGTTTGAAAATGGAAGTAAAAAATATTTTAATGTTTAATTTTTATTAACATTCTGTTAATATTTACAGCCAGTCATATAGTGTTATAGCAACAATCACTGATATTTAAATCAGCTTTGAAGTATACATCTTTCCAAGCTCAAGAGTTACATGGATCATCCAAGCCTATTTATTAATCTCATCTTTGTTACTTTTTCTGAAGTTTACATTTATACCAGAACTTACTTTGAAAATTTATATGTGCACATAATCATTGATACTGCAGCAGTAAGTGTTTAATTCTGTCACTTTGATTAGTCCAAATGAGATGAAGTGTATAAGTATTAGGACTCTGATTTTAATTATCACTACTGTAATATTTTTGTGTCCTTAATCAGGCAAAAGATTCACTGTCTTTTGTTTGGCTGTGCCCTATAAGAACTGCTATAGTAAGGCAACTGTGTAAAAGAAAGTTACAACTGGAGTATAACTCCCAGAGTTTCCAAAACCCTGTCTGTAATCCTCCTGTCCTTTTTTATACTGTATCTGAAGGTTTTCAAAACATTTATTTCATTTTCTGCTTGTTTGCCTTTCCTTCCTGCTGTATCACTAGACAATTTTAGTGTGGCAAATTACTGTGGCAAGTATTTCAGTTTTAGTCATAATTTCAAGCAGAGCTGTCTTGTTGTTGTAAGTTGTAAATATACATCATATTCTGCTTAAAAATATCAGTGTTTTGAAGCTCGCAGAAAGAAGTTAATTTCATCTTCTTTGTTTAAAAATAAGGAATATGTTTTATTTGCTCTCTTGGAGGCAGTTCCAGAGAAAATAAAACCAGTTGCATATAGTTTATTTTACATAGGAATAGATTATTTTGAAGCAGGAGCTGAATGAAATTTATCTCCAATGCAGTATTACCTTGTTTTTATTAAACTCTTGAAACATAAGAAAGTGGAAGTGTATGTTGGCTGCAAGAGGACAGGTAGTGTTGATCCTTGTCCCAAAGCCCTGTTAATAACATGCATATAATACGCTGTAGATGGTAATCCATCATGCCCTTGAGGCCCTCAGTAACTTTTCCAGTTGAATCTCTTATATTCTGAGAAAACTGTAATCTCTTTTAGAAATTAGAATCTGTTTGGCTTTTTTTTTTTTTTTCTCTGTTCATCATCTAAATTGAATCTTAACCTCATCAGTTTCTTGAACCACTCTCCATAGTGACTGAAAACATTATATATTCCTTTCCTTTGTGGCCTTTTTATGTTTGAATATCAGTATCTTCCCTACTGGTCTTTCATCTTGTTATGAATACCTCCAGTATATGCAATCTATAAGATACATCTTGTTTTCTAGACCTGGTGTTATTTCCAGTGCTTTTCTTGGACTGTCTCTAATTTGTTTGTATCAGTCTTTAAATGCAATGTCCAAATCTGAATGCAGTATTGAGCTCAGAAAAGCATGAAGAAATAACTTCATATGTTCTAAAAACTCTTGAAATGTAGATAAAGAAAACCTTTTGCCATTTTCACTGCAGCACGTCTCAGAGGTAATCCATTACATCCCACAGGTAATTTCCTGGAAAGAAATTTTATTGTAGGTCATTGTTTTTCACCCTGTATCCATGCATTCTGACCCAAATAGCCTGGTTCTTCTGGAGAAAATTGTGTACCTGAACTTCTCTTTAGTCTTGCATCTCATTTTTTCAGATAGTTTCTCTGACTTGGAGTAGTGTAGAAACACATTTTCTGAATGTCTTTAAGAAGGTTTCCAAGGATGAAGTAGTGTAGAAACGGATTTATCTATATGCAGAGATGTTTGCTAAGGGATTGGATATTCCACCCAATTCACGATGGGACGTCAACCTTCTTTGACCCAGTTCTGCAGATGTACTGCAGTTGCACTGATATATTACTTCGCTTAGCTGTGTATCTCTGAAAAATCTACTTTGCCCTCTGAAAATACTTTTTTAGCACTTAGATTGTATTTATGCCCTTAGAAAAGATGGGCATGTGGTGTGAAAACAGCTCAAAGCCACTGCAAAATCAATCTCAGTTGACCTATTTCCACAAGAATTTCACTGGAGGGGAGGAAAATTGGAGTATGTTAATAATCTCTAATTATCCTTCCTTATCGTCAAAGACCCCAAATCTTCCTTATCTTTCCCTTTCCTGTCCTTTCCCCTGAAACAGTCTTGTAGCTTTAACTTATTTATAGTGATTAATATGATGTTTTTATTACTATTAGTGGTGATAAATATAAAATATGACAGGAAATATATGTTGTTCTTGCAAGTATATTTGCATTTTAAGACATTTTCAGAAGGGCAAATGACACCAAAATTATTATGTGTTAAACTAGTAATTATAGGTTAAGCCAGTGTTGTGAACATGCAGTACAAAAAATATATCTGGATAAAAGAATTCCAGAAACTTAATTTAATGTGGTATTCATTTTTCTTCAGTGATATGCAAATTTTAGAATTATGTGTAGACATTATGGAATTTCCAGGCTCATTCATTAAGGAGTGAACATGCATCTCAATGTAAAGTTTTTCTGGCTCTTGTAAAGTCTGAATTGATAATAAAATATAGCTTACTGTACATCTAACATCTGTGGGTTTCATCAGTATCTGTTCAAATCTGGAATACTCCACACACAAAATCAAACACAGAAGTAGTCCTGGAATGAATTCAGCCATCATCTGAATTTATTGGTGGTTTGTTAAACAGATTGTTCCCAAAGTTTCAGTAAAGCCTTCGTTCTTGCATTGCATATGTAGTGTCTATATTCAAATCTTTTTATAATATTCTTAATCAAAATTAAAACTTGTTTCATGATTCAGGGTAAGTATATGACCCTCCTAAATTTGGATTTTAGCTCTTGAGTGGTAAAGACTGTTTTAACCTTGAAAATGTAGGTTTAGATTATTTTTAGTGGGCTAGAGAGAGCTAAAAATTATAGTTATGGAAGAACTTCTAAACATAGATAACACAGCTGTGAGAACTCATTTATTTCTCATAGAGGGTAAATCTTGGTTAGTGAATTTTTTCTGCCCAGCCTGCTCAGTATTTACTCTTATTTTTCATAACAGGTGGGTGAACAGAATAACCTGACTCCGTTAATGCTTTTTCCACCCTACCTAATTTTGGAAGTTAGAGGAGCTTCAGAATGTGAAATCAGGCGTGTTAACTGGCATAGCCCATCAAGCATAAGGAAGAGCAATGGAATATTCTTACTGCTACTGTTGATAATATATTCAGAGCCTGTCACTTTCTGATCAGAAAATATGTTCATTGAGATACTGTGCAATTCTATCCATTTAAATTAGCTGCAGGTTTTATACTTTGCTGCATGAGTGCAGGAGTCATGAAGGCTTTCACAGAGCTGAAGCCCTTCATACCTGCTGCCTTGTCCATCCAGTTACCCTGTATTAGGTTGTGTTAAAGTTACTGAATTGTGATGTAAATACAGAGCTGGTAGGAAGTACACTACATTAAAAAATAAGCATTCCTAAGGAGTTGCAACAAGTTGAAACTCAGGTAGCTGATTTCAATGTGAAGTTATTTCCTGTAACTGATTTTGTGATATTAGAACTTGAGACTAACTTCGCTATGGTTAGAAGAAATAATTCAGTGTTTGGAAACAGTTTGTTTCTGAATATGTGCTGTTTATTTAGAGCATCAACAATGGAAATATAACAAATAGATATCTACTGAAATTTTTGCTGCGTAACTTAAACCCAGTGGTTGTTTGTGGTCTTAAATATGTATGGGAATCTATGGAAACATCTCAAAATGATAAAGTCTTAAATTCAGTAATAAAAATATATGTGGGACATATATAAAGAGAGATTTCCTAATTAGTCACATATTTACATATTTATGCATATTTACAGAAGTTGTTATTTTAAGAACATCTGACTGAGTTTAAAATTATCATTGGGTGTAAGAATTCCTAATTTTATATTGTTTGGAAGTTAATATAACCCCCCTGATGTTTTGTAGTTCAAACTACAAATATATATATTTTATACACCATACTGGGGGAAAACTGTTGTGAAGTTGTATTTGAATCACATTTAAATCTGTTTAATGAAAATCACCTTTTAGATGGATAGTTTTAACAGTATGGCTTGTGGAATATGGTATATTTTTTTTCCAATATATTTTGTATATCGGGGGTAAGGAATAGTGTAGAATATTCTTAAATTTAAATAAATGAAATAGCATCTCATTTGTGAGGTTTGGCTGAAGCATAAAATTGCTACTTTATTTTGCTAACTGAAACAAAATAGCTACTCAATAGTTATTTCCCCTTTTTTCATAAGCAATTTATGTCCATGAAAATATTTCTTTTAAATTAAGTTTTGGAAACATGTTGTATTTCCATATAATCACCTAAACCTGAAATTAAACGTATGTAGAGCCAAAAATTGTTATCTATAGAAAGAAAAAACCCACCTGCTTCAAATTTCAAATTACAAATAGCAGAAGCTCAGTGTAACAAGAAAATAAATTAATTAATTATAACATCTAAGCAAATGCTTGTTACAATGTTAATATTTGCAAGTTCCTTCAGATCCCCAATCCCAGATAAAAGGACATGCAAAGCAGAATGAGGATATGATGTGCTTGTCACATTAAAATACAATACCTAATGAGCATTCAAAACTATGCTCATTTTTTAATGTGATTTAACAGTTGTTCAGAGTTTTAGAACCTTTTCCATACCATTGGATCTTCTTGTGAGTGAGTCCATGCACATTATGTGGCTACCCAGATGGGGACGGTTTTTAAATAAATAAAACCATCAATATAAAGAAAAGGTTTCTTCAAGGTTGCTAAATATGTTGCTGCTGACACAGAACCCTAAGGAATTTGCAATGGAATATTGAAATCAGGTAGCTTGTATGTCACTGTATTCAGCTACAGTAGTAGAGAATAAAATTACTATTCATAATGCAAGCACTTTATCACTGTTCTTGCAAAAAAACCTGCTGTGAACTTTGAGACCTTGAAAACTAATATGCCAGAAACAATAGTGGAGAGATGGGAATTTAGAAAAGGTAATTATTGAGCTGTTGTTAAATAAAAACTCTTTTGGGTCTCTGTATCAGGAAACATAAAAAAAGCAGAAAGCTTGCTAGCCAGAGAGCTACTAGAAAAATGCATTTTAAGTCAAACCATTTTAGACTAGAGGGAATATAATTTGGGGTTTGACAGAACCTGTAGAGTTTAAATAAACAGTATTGAGAGTTTTGTTAAAATAAATAAAAATGTAAAGCTATTTCAGCTAACCACTTAACTTTCCCCAGGGGAAATTAATGGGTATTCACTGAAGCAGGGAGTGAGAGATGGTAGAGGGTTAAGGAAAGGATGGGATCAACATCCAACATACCATTTTTTATTGACTCACAGTAATCTGATCCATAGTCTAGTCATAAAACTGAAAGCAAAGTTATACAACTAAAAGTGTAGGGAACAGTTCAGAATAATTTTATTCTGATGTGGACCACCTTTATTTAAAGGACATTCTTTTCATTTTTGATCCCCATTTTCTTCCTGATTATTTTGCAGCTGTTTCCTAGTTTCTCAACTATTTGCCCTCCTCTGTACTGTCGGGCAGTATTTTCCTGTTTCTTGTTTTTCTTGTGAAGGGAATACCCAAGATGTGGCAGGTCTGTGAAATGGAGCAAAGTTCAGAGGCAGATTTGAATGGAGAAGGAAAATGTACTGGGTTTGCCAGTGAAAGAAGATTGGCTCTGTGTACGTGTTTCATTTTCTTTTACCTTGGCCCAGGAAACCCAGGAGAGGCTTTTCTGTGTTTCCAGTTAAGGGTTTGTTTGTTTCTTTGTTTATTTTTGTCTGACCTGAGGAATTGTCTAACAGCAGTTTGTGGTGGGGGTCAAGAATCTGATTTGTATGCTTAAGCACGTTTACAAGCCAAATTTCAGTTGTGGATGTATGCCTGGGACACAGAGAAAGAGATGTTGTCAGGAAACTAAGTATTTAGAAGGCATATTTTGATATTTTAAATCTATAGTGCTTTTATATTTGCTTTTTGCAAGATGGGGAAGAATTTCAGATTTCCACTATGACTAATAGAGATGTCTGAGGTAAATGTGAATATTTTCTTGTCTATTATCGCCTTTTGCTACTTTGAAATCTACTTTATTCTATTCTGAAGTAGTATCCTGGTACATTCAATTTTTACCTTTATGAATACTGAAATTTGCACAATTTTATTTGAGAAATACATGCAATCAGATCTGTAAAATGGCTTAGATGTGATTAAAGTCTGCCTTGCAATCTTGTGGTCTTAGTGACCTTAGTGTGGATGGAAAGCCTGACAAATGGAAATATCGATGAACCTTCAGTCAAAAATTAGAAGAGGAAAATAATTTTTTGGAAGAGAACATGTGCATCCTACTGTGAATATTGCCTTTCAGATGGGGCTTCAGAGAGCATTTCAGCTGGATACAGCTTCTGCTATTGCACATCAGCAATCTGGATAGGGAAAGAGTAAGTGCAGGATTTCAGACAGGACCACGATCTTTGTATATCTTAACGTATTTATTACTCTTCCTGGTGTAAACTGTACACAGGAACAGAAAGGGATCCTCATTTTAGTTCAGAATACAGATCCATATTGTATTATATTTCAAGTACAAAGCATGTAAGCACACTGGCACACTAAAATTATCTGTTGTTTGTGTTCAGACCAAGAAAAAAAATAACCACTTTTATCAATTTGCAGCCTTGAAATGCCCTATAATTTAACGATTACAGAATTTTATTTGATAGTGGCTCCACCAAATGAGCTGCTTCAGAAATGAGAAATGTCTGTGTCAATTAACACTCCTGTCGCTTGTGCATCATTTGTCTAAATAAAAATGTAAGCACTGAATTTCAGCAGACTACAGAGCATGTTATTATACCAATATTAGTGTTCTTTTTAGTTCACTTGTATTTGGGAAATATGTATCCATGTCTGAATGCTGACAATATCTTCATAGCCTCTTCAATAAAGCCTTAGATTAGAACTGCTGGAATACAATCAATGTTTTACTAAAGGGACTGATGCTTTGGTGAGATCAGTAGAAAAGTGTGAGGGTTTTGTTATTGATAGCTGTCTTAAATCCATGCTACAGCAACTATCAAGTCAATTAATGAATGTAGCAATACATAATAACATGGAATTTGGGGATTTTTCTCACTTGTTCTTTATTAAATAGATGTGCTCTCAGATATTTTCAAAATTAAACTCTTCTTTTAAATGTATATACTCATTTTTAAGTTGTTTGCTTTGCTTGAAACTGTTTCTAACCTACATCCAATTATCACAGCTCTTGATAGACGAGGTCCAAAAGTGGAAGGGACTTGTGTGTGCTGATGCTTATCCAGTGGATTAATGATGGTTGGTAGTGGAGCACAATCCTGGTGTGCTCACTCCTCATCCCCTTCCCTCCGTGCTCCATAGTGTGCTGTCTTGTCTAATCTGCGGTGAGCTACAGAGCTAAGACAGTAACAAAGCATGTTGTCTTGGCAAATCTACTTAATAGATAGGATAGGAACTCTGCTTTTCCTCTGTGCAGCAGTGTCACTTCTTTTCCCTTTCTCACCCTTCTAAACAATGTTTGTATTACCTGTAAAGAGCCAGAATTAGGTGTGTATCCTGGTTGATTAGCTTTGAAATTAGTTTGAAAATGCCCCACTACACCTGACATATCCCAAGGTAATCCTTTCTTCCTATAACTTGTTTTATAGTTGAATGTGCCCAAAGTAGGGTTGTTGTCATGTGACCTTAGCCCTGCAAAAGTCAGGTCCAAGCAGTTCCAGCCCTCCTGTCGTAGACACAGGATACTGTTGCCCTAAAATACCCTAAAATCGGAGGACTGATTGCTCTGATGAGACTTTACACGTAACTTTCACCTGAAGAAATGTGAGATACATCCCACTGTGCCAATTTCTCTGGTAAACACCACATTCCTGCTTTTAAGTAGCTTGTTTCCATGGATGAGCTTTCTGCACATACATAGGAGAACGTTTGTCTGAGTTTGTATTGTGCCTCTTGAGATACTGCAGAATGATAAGGTTTTTTTTCTGAATTGTCTTTCTTTTTTTTCCTTTTGTTTGAGCTTTAGTAGTTGATTCATTCGTTACAGGACACTGGCTGTTGTGTTTGCTTTGCTTGGATTAGGAGGACTAGCTAGTAATTCTGACCAACTCCTGTGACTTCTTACTGGTTCTATAGCCAACATCTGCTCTCTGAAGGCTTGCACTGAGATGACACTATTTTATCAGTGCTGTGTAACTCTGCTTGTAAGGGGGAAAAGATGGCATCCAGCAAACTGATGTGGTGGGCTTTATTTGAAGTTAAATGACAATGAATTTTTTTTTTTTAAGTTTTAAAACACAGGATGGTAATAAATTTTGGGCCTGTTTAAAAAAGAAGAAAAAGAAAAAAGAGAATGTTGACCAAAAGAAAATTATGTAAACCCAAAATGAAACTCTAAAAGCATAGAGGAGGAAAAAATCCTATACTGTTGGCAGAGACTAGATCATGCCTCTTGTTCTCTGTTTCAATTAGTCCATTTTGTACTGGACACACTTTCTTTCTGACCTATAGTTGTAGAGGAGATAATTGAGGTGCCTTTTTGGATAATACATAGGCTAGACACTGTGGTTCTATGTAAGGTGCATTTCAGGCTATGTAGCAGGAGACCAATGGTGGAATTTTTTTATGCTGTTTAGATTTTCTCCAACTTAATAAATAGAAAATAGTATTTGTTTCAAATGTTTGTGTATACATGTGTGTTTGTTTTAATACCTAATTTCCTTTCTTAAGTACAGTTCCTCTTCTTTAGACCCAGAAAGAATGAAATCAAGTAAATACAAACTACTAGAAAACATTTTCTTCTGTATGTCCATTCTTGTAACTTGCCCTAAGTGTCATATATTAGGTGCTTTCCACTGGAACTTTCCCTTTGCAGAGGAATACAGCTAATAGTTTAAGTTTATTCATTCTTAAGAAATGTGCTTTAATTTGGTACTACAAGCTGAGGCTTACCAAAAAAGAGATCTCTAAATTTACCATATACTTTGTAAAAAATATCATTCTTGGATTTTGCCACATGAAAGCTATTGTTAAATGTTACACATACCAGTTTTTACTTTTTATAGAAAAAAAATTTGCCCTATCAGCCTGCATCACATAACTTGGAAAAAATGCAATCGTATTAGTTTATGTACATGGTAATTGTATCTGTGTTATCAGAGCTTTAAATAGAAATTAGATGTACTTAAAAGAGAAAATGGAGATGTTTCCAAATGGTCTGCATTCAGCTGGTGTTCCTGAACCTGCTGTTTCCTAATTGTATCTTGATGGCTCCCATTTTATCTCAGCTGTTTATTTAGAGTGTCTAGATTGCTTTTTAGAGGCTCTCAGGATGTGTTGACCTTTATTGACCAGATACATGACTTTACTGCAGCATTTCCCAGGATGAAAACCCAGGAATAATACTGTGTTCAGCTGTGTATACATTTTACAGATTGTCTTGAGTTTTGTGTCCTCTGGACTGAAACTGATAAGTGTTGCAGACATGCCTGATTTAATTAAGAGAACTAGCCATTGTAAGGTGCTAGGGTTACTTAATTCTGTTCCTAATGGTTAAAATACATCTGCATTCAAACTCTTTCAGTGTCCTTTAATATTCAGCCAGAACTTTCTATATTTTGTTCATGTCTGCAAACTGCATGGGATTATAAGTGATTCCTCAGGAGTATTCTGCAGAAAAGTTACTGATAGAAAACTATTGTTTAAAGAGTGAGATCAGATTAGCAATATCTAAAGTCATAGCAAAATACAATTCCTTTCAAATACTGGGGGTTTTCTGTTTATTATTTTTATTATTTTGTTAGTATTATGAGAATCTATTTTTTTTACCGTGATTTAGGAAACTTCTTGCTACTGAAGTTTTAGACTTTGATTTGCTACCATGATCTTATTGCTTCCTCAAGTATTGAGTATTAAAACACTAGATTTCTTGATTCTGAGTATCTGTTCCTAAGTTAATTCTTTGAGCCTTTTTAGCTCATCAGTACCTTCCTGCTAAAGCACACATACCAGGAAAACATCTGGTGTTTATGAACACCTTCATAATTTGGAGTTTTAGCTTGTATTATGTGCAGCCTTTTGTTTAGATATTTCACTAAACCATTGCTAGCAAGTTTGGTTTTTTTTTTTCCCTTCCTTATGCATGTATAGGCACGTGAGCTTCCTGGATTTAAACTGAATTGAGGAAGCACACAACCTGTAATAGCAGTGCTTACTTCTCTAGAGTCTGCTTAAATTTCCTGCATGTGATAAAATGAATGCAACTGTATTCTTTATATAAATAATTATCCTAGTAACTGGGGGTGGTATTAAATGATCAGAGTATGTAGCTGTGTAATATTATTTTCATAAAATTTCAGTTGTTTTTACATGCAAGTATCAAATATAAATGCTCTCATTTAAAAACTTGAAAGCCCTTTTTATGCCCAGCATGTTTATGTAGTAGAAAAAATAAAACATTTCTCTCTGTATAGAAGTTGAAAGAAAGAGTATTTTAGACCACATTAAAAAAAAATCACATCCACCACTGTTCATGTTTAACAGTGTTGAAATATGTCTGGATATTCCTTGAGGATGCTAACCTTTTGGCTAACAAACCCTACAATTACGGTCTACAATACTTCAATCTACAAATGAGAATGCACTTTACAAAAGGCAGTTGGTGATACTTCATGAAGATCGAGTGTTTTAATAACAATTTAGTTAATCATATGAAAGAAAATAGTAATGATAGGAGGTAATATGGTCTACAAAGGGGAAACAAGTATTCTCCTTGAAGGTTTTCAGACCTGCTGATTTCTTAGAAAGCATTGAATTCTAGGAATTATCTAAATTATTCAAGATGTTTCAACTAATAAAACTAGCCACTAAATTTTTTTCCTTTTCTTTTTTCAAAATTCACACCTGTAAATATATTTTAATGCTTGCAAATGTATTAAAAACTCAGGATAAGTTTAACTACCTAATGTGACTTAGTACTTACTATCCCTAATGCAGTTTGTAGATAAAAATGATTTGTCAAAATGAGAGATATTTGTGTGGAAGGAACTGAAGAGTCAAAAAATTTTCAAGAAAACATTTTAGAATAAATAATATTAAAATACATATGTAGCAACAGCAATACCTGTGTGAGAGTTAATAACCACACATTGAACACAATGAAACACTCATGTTTCTCCAAATGGAAAAATTAAAATACTGGCTTGGAATGAATCATACTGTCCAGAGGAGTGTTGCACTGGTAACATTTTCAATGCAGACTGGAAGCAGGATGCTTCTGTTCATTATATAATGTCTAAATCCAAAAGAAGACAGCTGAAAAGGTTCTTCGTAAAAGCTGCTTTCTAATAAAAATGTACTATCCTGCTTTCTCTTGCTAAACATACTTCAGTAACATTTTAATGACATGAAATTCCTGCACCTAGGAATTGTTTGTTTTGAATATATCTTGGAACTCCCCTTGAAATCACATTTACTTTAATAAATCAGTATTATTTCTAACTTGCATGTGGCATGCATTGCCATTTTGGGAAATAATGGTGACAATGTTATTGATGGTATTTGTACCTAGAAATTGATTTATATTAAACTGATTTTAAAAGAAATGTACTGAAAGAGAATGCAGAGGAAAACATTATTTTTTTCATCCTAAGAGCTGTTTCAAAAATGTTTTCAAATGTGACATTGTACCTTAGGCACAATACCTTTAGCAATATTCTCAGTTATTTTGATGAATTTCAGAATTATTTCCTTAAATTCATTCAATTTCAAGTTTGATTTTGGTCTGGAAGTATTGTCAAAGTGAAGAAGTGCTATTTGGTAAGAAAATCCCTGGAAAAAGCCTTCTTTAGCATGAGTTTCTCATTGCATTTATAGATTCACTTCTACTTATGTTCTTCTATTTCATCTCAGAAAGCCTATATGGTATTGCCTGATTGCACCTTTAGGAGTCTAAAACAAATTTGTGGATTCAAACACCATAATAATTTGCCTAAGTACAAATTTTTGGATAGAATGAGGGAAAATAGTGAGATTCAACTAGAAAAAGTTTGTGAGAAAAACAGAGTTCCAGAGAAGTTTGTGAGAATGTTCATTCATGCAAGATAAGAGACCTAATTTAGGAAAGTGCAAAGGCTTGCTCTGAGGCATAAAGAATAAGGGCTGGTAAAAGGATCTGTTTAGAAAACACAGATAAAGAATAGAGAGAAAAAGTGCAGGGCCTTTATTCAGAACATTGGATTGATTTCAGAAATATCATTGTCTAACTGTATGCTTTTATGTTACTGTAATAGGATGAAAATACAAAAAGAGTTCTCTACTTGATTCACTGATATTACAGTCAGTGTTGCCATCTACATTCTGTAATTTTTTTCAAGTAATCCAAGTAGCATGTCTGTGTTTGTACATTGTAGGTCTACACAACTCTAAAAATATATGGATTACTGGAAGTACATTTCCTTTGCAAATGCGATATAATTGGAAAACTCACTAACCACAACACAAATATTCAGTTCTGTGCCTTACCCTCCCCCCAATAACATGGTTAAGTTCATTTTTAAAGCTCAGATATTTATATTGCTTACTAAAAGCAAATTCAGAAAGTTAATTCATGAGTTAAACACAATATTGTTCTATTAATTATAAACAGTATTGTAGAATGCAGAACTGTTTTGGAAATATAAATGTATGGACAAAGAATTTTTTTGTTTGCTTAATAAAATAGGGTTTGGCAGATATTACACTCAAAGCTATTAAATAATTGAATTTATATGCAATATAAGTACCAGGTTGCCATGACATTACAGGTGCTTCAGATAAGCTTTTGGTACCAAAACTACTGCTGTTAAAAATGTGCACTCTAAATAGAGATTGTATTACTCCTTTCCAGATGGCAACAATGAATTTTCAGAACATTTTATAGTTTTATATTTAGTTTATATTTATATTTTTTTTAACTCTTTCTACAGTGAAATATCAAATATAATTGACTTAAATATAACAAATAAGTTAGAAATATGTGTGCACACAAGCACTAATAAAAAAGAGCAAGGTTATAAGGAATTATGACTAGGATTTACAAAGAATTAAAGGACAGATAAATTGTCTTATTAAAAGACTGTTTTTCTATCCCTTTTATGGAGTTAAAACTCAGACTGATGAGCCGTACTTCTTGGAAAAGAGTAACTGCAAAGGCTCCCCAAAGGTTTGAAACAGAAGTGTCAAAGCTTTATAGCTTTTATGGTTTAACTTTGGTTTGGAAATAAAATCATTTAAATATCCTTTAATGTCAGGTTGAAAAAGACTAAATTACAATGATACAAGATATTTTTTTTTGTTTCTTAATGCAAACCAAATATTTTTCCAAAACCAATTTTAAATGGCATCATTTCAGACTGTACAGGAGCTGGTTTCATTCTGAAGGTCACTTGGCTGATGAGAAGTTGGTCTTTTGCAAAGTGCTTCCAGTTATAGCACTTTCCAAACAAAATACTTGCCAGAGCAGCACTCCCTGAGTGCTGTGTGCCTATGTAGCTTAAGACAAACTGAATTTCTCTGATGAACCTCTAACATGTATGGCCTTTGAAACATTAGAATTGATCCAAGGATGACTCTTTGCCTTTGTTTGCCTCAAGGATGTTTTCCCATAACAAACACGTTAAGCTTCTATGTCGCTAAACAATAGGACAAGAGGAAATGACCTCAAGTTGCATCAGGGGAGAATTAGGTTGGATACAAGGAAAAAATGTTCACCAGAAAGGTCGTCAGGCCTTGGAACAGGCTTTCCCAGGAAATGGCTGAGTTACCATCTCTGGAGATATCAAAAAGATAGATGAAAACTGCCTGGGGAAGGGGTTATGCACCAAAACATAATATAAACACCTAATATTGCAACACTGGTGGCAGCACAGCAAATTTTAGAGAAAGATTTTACAGGAGGGGATTGGGATTCCTTTTAAAAACAAAACTGGTGTGACTCATTGATTCCTGCCCACATATTCGCAAACACTAGGGCATTGTCTTCATAGGCTCTGGAATCAAGTGCACAGATGCTCATGTACCCAAGCAGCTCCTCCAGTCTTGATCTTCTTGCTGGATGCTGTGGAGCATGGTGGTCCTGGGCCAAACCCCACCCACCATTCTGGGTTTTCCCAAGCTGGACATGCCTGCAGATCAGGGAGGTCGTCTCTGTCCTCTGTTGAAGCCCGCTGGAATGACTCTCAGGATTTCTTTGCGGCCTCTTGTCTGGATATCCAGAGAAGCAGCATGTAAGATGTGTGCAATGCTCAGATTTTACAGACTGGTGTTGGGGCTGTTAGCTCCCACCCCTTGTATTTCTCTGTCATGGAGTTACTTTACCTTTAAGGAAGTTGAAATTGCTGGGGACTGCCTGGAGTCTTTTCTCCTGACCAATTATCAGTCATTGCTGAGAATTGACAGCAGTTTTGGCCATTGAGAAGTGGGATCAACTTGTGAACCCTACCTTAAAGTGTAAAACCAGAGCTCTCTTGTTCTCTTTGTTTCCTGGCTGTGAAGGGTGGCGGAGCTCCAGGTGTCCCGTTCCCTGCCCAGGCCATGCGGCCGGGCGGGGGCCGGGCTGGGCCTGCCGTTCTCCTGGCCGGGAAATGGGGCCTGCGGAATGTTTTTCCTGGGCTCTGGCCGGGCCGGGCTGATCTCTGGCTCGGCTGCAGGCTTTGCTGTAACTAAATTCACCAGAAACTGCCGAGTGAAGAAGGAGAGAGGCTCTGGACCTGCAGTGGGCTGGGGCGGCGACTACACTCTCCAGAGCAGCCATGAGGAACTTTCCATCACAAATGGCTCCAGCTCCTGTTCAGCAGAGATCACCGAACCATCTACAAAAGCCTGGGCAAGATTTTAACTCTTTCATTACCCAGACGAGACTTGCAGATTAATCTTTTTATCCAGAGAGAGAAAAGGAGAGTGATCAACATGAAAAGAGACTTTATAAACTACCAGTGACAAGAAAGAAAAGAAGCTTCAGAAAAAGTAGAGAATTAAGAAGATGCTTTAATTAAGATGAAATATTTTTCTGTTAAAACTATGGAGATGGACAATGAAGTCCTGAAAAGAACTCCTTTAATTCATGATGGAGTATGGGGAGGAATAGAGTGTTCAAGGTGTAAAATTTGAGTAAAAAGTAGAGTGATTGTGATATAGTGAAGTTCTGGAAACAGTAAAGCGAAAATTGGAAGCCTTGGGGGGGGCAATGAGAAAAACTGTTTTCTGGTGAAGCTCACAGAAACAGATGAAGAAGACTTTTGCTTTTGAATAACTCATCCTTAAAATGCCATCTCTAGACTCATGGTCCATACACACCTCAGAGTGATGTGGAATGGGAGGAGTGAGCTCTGATAACAGCAGCTCTGGGCAGCTAATGTCAGGGAAAAGGAAAACTATAACAAAAATATGAGTGAGAAACTCCATAAATTAACAGGAAGAAACTTCTGTTTCTCTACAAAGACTGGTGAAAAGATTGTAGAAGGAATTGGGACTGTTTAAACCATCAAAGTTCTAAAGTTTTTATCTCTGTTGTCATGTGAACAAAAGAATGGTGGGTAGTAAGAGATGAAAAGGCTTTTTCTGGAAGTTTATTCTGGTGTTCTTATTACTGTAGTTTGTCAATAAACTTTCTTTATTCCTTTTAAGTTTTATGCCTGTTTTGCTCTTGTTCTAATCCATATCTCACAGCAAGAAATAAGTAATTTTTTTTTTGTTAGTTACTGGTTTAAAACCACGACATTCTCCATAGTCTGTATTTCCTGTGGCTTCCACACCCACCTGGCCCTATCATTCCTTTCCTATTGCTCCTGTTGGTGCTCTTTGTAAGAAAAAACTTTTCCTGCTGTTGAATGCCATGTACTGATGGCTTCCAAATTAGCAGCTACATTATACTGCTGTATTTGCTATCCATAGTTTTATAATTCTTAGGGTAGTTACATATTAGCTTAGCTGAAAAAGGCAGGGAATGACATGGGGAAAGCACACCTGGGGTCATTTTTCATGCAAGGTGGACAGGTTTCTTCCTCATAAGCTCTCTGTGCTTCTTTCAGTGACTTATGATTGGCAGACAACGTAGGCTCTGATTCTTTGTAGAAAGGAATTTTTTGCGTATTGTGGGAGCAATAGCTGCTAGGATCTTTGTGGTCCATGTTCAGCTGTAGTCTGAGTGGGAAGAAGGTACACAAGCATGAGCCTTTTCTGGGACATATCAGCTGAGATGAGCACCGGTGAAGTGCAGAAATTCATTGTATCTATGGATAACTTCGTCTTTTCCTTCAGTGTCTATTATTCTCTGGATAATTGTTTCCTGGTTTTGGTTCTGCACCCTAAAACCTTCTTTTGTCTTACTGTTAACTAAGTAGCCTGGAAGACTCTTAGAAGGAACCTTCTTAAATAAAGATGAATTCCTTTATAGTTTATAAAGAGGATAGCAGATGATCTCTCCTTTAACAAGTCTTTGGCATTTTCATAAAAGTTTCTAGCAGACTTGACCTTCAGCATTTCTTCTCTAACTTCCTCAGGTTGGATACCAGAAATAAATGCTTCTTCCTCTGAAGTTTCCTTTTTTTAGTGGCAGTTTAATAGGAACTTTTGACACAGCCTGCTTTTACGAGTACATCTCCATGGAGAGGTTCATTTTGGACCGACAAATCACAACAGCTACGGGTGAAGCCTTTGTGCTCTGACTGATAGCTAATCTAAAAGAAGGCTTTTAATTTTTTAAGGTTTTTTTTAAAGAACTATCCCTAAAAGACCTCATTCATTGTGCTCACTCATTGTCCTAGACACACAGCAACACAGTCAAGATACATGGGATAGGATTTAATTAGGCTTCGGCTGTATTAACTCATCTGGGAGTTATCCAGCACTAATTCAAATAGGGCAGGTCATGATTTTTCTCTGATGGAAGCCTGGATTGCTTCCTGATTAACATTATTGTCCACAAGATGAAGAAGTGGCCTGGTACCAAAAGCCTTGTGTACCACCTGGGTGTTGGCACTTGTAATTACCGATTTCACCACTCCCTGTGTCAACGTAGAGAGAGGAAGGGAAGAGTATAATGATGGTGCTGTGAGGATTAGATTTGTTATCTTGTCTTGGGGAAAAAAAAAAGAAAAACAGACTAATATTATTTTTTTTAAAAACAGTCACTTGTCACTGCTCTGTTAGAATGCTTAGCAATATTTCCCAACATCTGAAAATAAAAGCCAGTATATATGAAGTTTGCTGTCGGGAGTTTTAACCGTAGCTGAAACTAACACCAAGGTCCTGATCATATTTCTTTGGCAGCCTCGAGCCTGAAGCAGAAAGCAGCAGAAAGCAGACATCTCCTTGCATGTCTACATTTTCCCTCAACTTAGCACAGCAAGTAACTGCTAGGTATTTGTTTCCCCAAAAGAAATAATTATTCTGTTTCCGTGGTTTCTGCACTCCCACAGCTGCTTCTGGCTGAACATTTCTCTTAAATGAAGTAAGCAGCTTAACAGCAGGTTCTGTGCTTGGATTGTAGACTGAGAATGTACAGAGAATACATGAAAATTTTAAATTTGGGGAGGGATAGGAAGGAACTGGGGCAGATAGTGACTGTGAAAGAGCTCTGCTAAACCTTACAGCAGTTTTGCTAAATGAATTAAAAATTTCAGACAGAACTGAACTCTCACTTAACTTCATAGTATTTAGAAATTTCATACTGGTCTGAATTATACAGCTGCTTTTCATATATTTATGAATTAAAATGTTTTCTTTCACAAAATAACAAAGATGGTGTTTTTGTCTTTTCATGCCTTACACAAAACATTCAAAAGGACAAGCATCACTTTTTATTGAAACTAAGTTTGAGTTTAAAAAATAAATAAAAATACTAATGATTCCTAAAGTTCATGGAACTAACTCAGTAGAATTCTCATAATGAGAATGTTTGCTTTCTACAGAACTTTAGGAAATATTTTGGTTCATTAGAGATAACATCTGGTCAGCTGTAAGAAGTTTTTCTTACTTCAAAAATGTTTTTATAGGAGACTCCGCTAATGCAGATATTTCCACTGGCAGCTGGTTCTAAACTGAGGATAATGGATTCATCTATCAAGGGAAACAGTATACATATTCAATCTCTTGCCACTGAAGTTATAAGGATTTCATGTAAATGTGAAAAGAAAGGAGTATAACAGATGACTTCAGGCTTGCTTAATGCTCTTTCTCTGATTTTTCAACTCTAGGCATATAAAAGTGTTGTGTATTTATCTTCTAATGTTGATACATATTTTAGCAACTCAGTATACAATTGGTTCTGCTAAAAATCCTATCAGTTCTTCTGCTATACATAATAATTTCTTGAGAATGTTTTTTTCATTTATTTCACTGTTTTCAGGTAAATGTCCAAGGTAACATAACCATTCTCACACAGAATTTTGTCACATAGCTGCTTATGCCCATTGTTGGAACACTTAGCTTGGTAATTGAAGAGATACATACATCAGACTCATACAGATTCAATTTTCAATCCGTGTCGTCCACTGAGATTTAGCTTTCCATTCAGGGATTTTGTCTGTGATTTTAAAGATTTCTCACCTTGAGAATATCTGTCAATTAGGCAGTTGCAGGGATCCTAAAGACTGGTGTGCTATTTATTGAAAACTGAGTTTTGATGTATCTTATGCTATGGTTTTTTTCTGGACATTAGTTTTGGCTATGGTTTCATTCTTTAATGCTGCAGCTCCTTGCCTTTCCTTGCCTTGCCTCGCCCTGCCCCGCCTCCTCCTTTCTTTTCTATTCCTTTGGATCCTTTAGCCCAAAACAATTGCAATTCAATCTTCTGCTAGTTTCCATTGCTTCCCTAGGTTTTTTCACTTGCTGTTGGTGAATCAGTACTAGAGCAGAAAGGATTTTAATTTATATCTAATACCAGAGTCTTTTTATTAAGTAGAATAATTTGCATGTACACATGTAATATACAGAGATGCATATTCAGGGAAAAATAATAAAAAAATTAAAATAATATAAGAATATTATTTAATAAGCAAAATAATTAATTTAAAATGTAGGAAATACCTTAATGAAGGTTTTTCCATGAAAGGTAAATTTGCCTTTCCATGACTATTCCTTAATTAGATGATCACTCTTTCCCCTCTCAGAGCCCATGCACAGGGTGCCCTGTGCATGTGCAGATACTCACTATATCATTGTTACCACCCCACTGACATAAAAGGTGATGATGATTCAAAACTCAGGAGTTACAGCTTTGTAAGGATGATGGATCCCACCCTCTGGGGGGTGGGGGTTATGTTTGAAAGGGAGGAACTTCATGGGGAGGCTGACATGTTGTCCGTGGGGGCTCAGCTGCGGGGCTGGGTGCACACCCATGCACACGCGTCTGGAGGAATGGCATCTCTTTCATCTGCCTCGGCATGTTTCAAGGTGGATGAAATGACACTTGCTGCTAGGGAACAACAAGCAGGCAGTTCCAGTGAAGAATTCCTAAGCAAGTTAATGATGCACTCATTTTAGAGGTGTAGAAGGGAAACACTGAGAATTTAGATTGAAAAATTTTGTAGGAAAGTAGGTGGGTCAGACTTGTCTGCACTAGGTGATTTTGCATGCTCAAAGAACTGTTCTTGTTTTCCAGTCTAGCTCTGAACAGTCAGTTTGACCAAATCTCTGCCTCTATAAGAATAAGCATCCTGAAAACTGTATGAGTACATACTTAGGTTAACTTCACTTCTTGCACTTATCCTGTGTTAAGTGGCAACTTTGTGGGATAAAGTCTGGGTTCCTAATGCAGCACGTGCCTGCACTAATGTTCCCAACAGTTAACAGTTAACAAGTCTGTGTGTAAGATAAAATGGTGTCAGTATTGTATTCTCCTTTGTGTACTCTATATCACAGGAATAAGAAGCATGTTTTTCCACTGATATGAAAAACTATTTTCTGGGTAAGCGACAAATGGTGTGACTGAGGAAACCCTGCAAAATTCCAAAATCTGAAATAGACATTTGCTGTCTGCAGTCAATATCTCTTATAATCTCATGTCTGGTGATATTCTTGACCTACTCCTGCTTCTACTTTCTGCTCCCTTTCCATGTTCCTGTTAGCTTTGCCTTTTGTTTCCAGTCCCATCCTTTCCCTACTCTACCTGCTTCTTAAATTTATGCAAATGTGTTTTTTAAATATGTACCCTCCTGGTTTTGCAACAAAACAGAATCATTAAAATTCAGAATCATAAAAGGATAGTATTTTTCCCTGTCATTTTCTCCTTTACTAATAATTTCTCAAAGCAAAATTCAGATTCTGTCTTTCAGTTCAAATGTTCAGTATTTATCAAATTTCTTAGCAGAACTATTTCTTTCTGGGCTTTACAGTCTTAGCACATTGATATTTAACATGCCTTTTCCTACTCTTCCAGAAACTAACTTTGCAAAAATTCAGCCATGAAAAAACACAAGAAAAATATACTACTATCATTTAAAAGACTACCTTACTTGACTTGTTCTTTATAATATAGATGATAAAGTTGTGTATAATTCTGAGGATATGTATAATTTATAATAAAGATAAATATTTTACTATATATCTTATATATCCTATAATTTACTAAAATATACCTGGTGAGTAAGGTTGCCTGAAAAATGTTGTTCATTGTTAAGTCTGTAATGAAACAAAAGATGTGTAATTTTGCTTCGCGGGTTTCAAAGATCTCTCCTTCATGGCACATGTTGCATAATAAAATAGTGTTTTGTAGGTACGTTTTTCCACACTTTCTGTTTCAGAACACCTAACCTTCCTCTGAACTAAAACAGCAAAAGACACTTTCTAATTCATTTAGTAGAAGGCAAAAGGCAAGGTGTCTTTTTTTTTTTTTTTCAGAACTTCTTTTTCCAGAATGGTTTTGATATCACACACAGTGGACTCACTATTCAACTGAGAACCATGAATAGAGTGATCAACCTGACATATTTTGGAATTGTATTTTGGTATGTGAAAGGGCTGAAATTTTCCTGCACCTACTATACTTTAGTAAGCGTGAAAGTGGAAAGTGTTTCTAGTATGTGTGCAAGTTCACATCTGTAAAATATAGGTTCCTTTCAAATAATAGGCACTACAAGTTAGTTTGAAGAAAGAATTCTCTCTTTAAATAAGTAATTAAAATGAGGGTGAATTATACCTGACTTCTTGCTGCTAAAAATTATGCATTTCTATTTTTTCCTAGTAAGTATTAAGCAATTATGTGAAAATCAAGAAGTCTGTGTCAGATTCTGTGTTTAATTTTTCCATACAGTGTGTAAGCAGAATACTATATAATCCTGAATGAAAACGTGGTCACTGAAGATTGTTTAATGATATCATGAGGGAAATGAGGACCAAAGTTATGTGCTTAGTATTTTCTTTATTCTGCTAAGATTTAGGGAACAACCTAGAATTACCAGAAAATCTTGCCTTCACTCAGACTGCCAGTCCTTTAATTCTCTCATGAAGTGAGTTATGTTCACCTACATTACATGTAGATGTGGCACTTGGGGACATGGTTTACTTGTGGGTTTGGCATTGTTGGGTCATTGACTCTGTGGCCTTGGAGGTCTTTTCCAGCCTAAACAATTTTATAATTCTATGAACTTTTATGTGTCTTTTTCCTAACCTTTCCTACCCCAAAAGAAATTAACAAAGCTGATTTTCTAGAGGAGGTACATAAATTCCTTCTGCTTTGTGCTTTGGGTGTGCAGGTTCTTTTCTGCAGCTGTTCTTCCATCCCCAAGCAGATCAGCTGTCTGCTGTTTGTGGTTGCACAACATATCCATTGCTTCTACAAGGGAGGATTAGTGAAGGCAGTTGATGCTACTTTTTGTTTGTTCAGTTTTTTTTTGGTCTTCATTATTCCTCTATCTACTTTGAACTTGTGCCAGTAATTTACAATGGGGTGCTACATGCTTGTCAGGCAAGTTACTATACTAATTTGTGAAACAGTTCTAAGCAGGATTATCAACATGGGAATATTTTCTTTTTTTTCCTCCCCTAACTATATTTTTACCATAATTATTGGTTTTTCCACATTAGCCAGAAAAATTTGGAATGATGTGCTAAGAGTGTAGATTCAGTCATGGTGAGATGAATCCTAGTGTCTGCTTCAGAAGATTCATTGCTTTTTTTATAAGTAGCCTTTCAGTTTATTTGAAGTATTTAAAATTATTTCCTTCCCTTTAGAAATACATTTTGCTGCTGAATTGTGTTATACAGAAGTGAGTCCATTTATTTAAATTACTATTCTGCATGTTGGAGATAAAAATAAATATATAAATAAATTAGCAATTTCAGACATCTGTGACGGAATTTCTGAAAAGAACAATTGGAATAGTTAAACTGAAAAAAATTGAGAAAATAATACATGCTCACCTTCTAATTCTTTAAGTTTAAATGTGAAATGCTACCTCAAAAGGCAAGAGTGTATCTCACACCTTTGGCATTTTAAATCACTGTCCTGCTTTCAGGAATGTCTGTTTGAGTTAATTAAGTTAATGTCCTGATTTCTATTTAAGTAAACATAAATGAACAACAGAATATTATTCCTGAACAGTCCATGCTGAGAAACTACCTTACTATAAGAATATTGTATTGAAAGGTTTGGGTTTTGGAATATTGTATTGAAACCAGATGTATTTTCTATAAGTGAAAGGTTCCACGTTTTTCCTCCTGCATTCAGTTCTGCAGAACTTTCTTCAAAGGCAGACTAGAAGGTTTCCAAAAAGGTAGAAGTGCCCAATCTGAGACAATAAAGGAAGTCTGAATTTAAGAGGAAGTACCTAAATGGTCCTTGTTTTATGTGATGGAGAAAAGCATTTAACTCCATGTTTTCAAAACTTTTTTCAGTATTTAGAGTGTTTTTGTATGATGACTTCCAAATCACTCAAACTGTCTGGAAAATTCACATGTACATGCAGATCTAGTCCAGAAAATATCTGACAATGTTCTTAATACATTCATTTTTTCTTGTTCTCCTCCTTATTTCCCCTTAGCCATAAAATGAGATCTCAAGAGGAGCTTTCTTTAAAGAATATCTTTTTCAGCAAATGACTGTGTGCCTTTAACTCCACAATATGTAATTGAAAACTGTATCTATATATATATCTCAACAAATATATATATATATATATATATATATATATACATAATATATATATCTCAACAAGTTCAGATAAATAAAGTAGGATTACTTTTCTTCTTTTCCATCTGGATTTGATTCAAATAGTTTGGATACCTTGCCTCTGAAAGGGAAATAGTTTTTGGAATAGTTAAGTTTTCACGGTTGATATTTTATGAGAGTAAAAACATATGAAGAAGACTGGCACAAAGTTGTAACTGAAGATCTCTCACTGTTGTCTGTCAAGTGTAGATAAGTAGTGCTAATGTCAGTGTTGTTTCTGGCCCGCAAAAATCTGTATAATTTTTGTTACTTCAATGTAAGGGTTTTTTTTTTAATTTTTAAATTCAAGTCGGGAATAAGGTTTGACTTCCATTCTCATCTCTGCTATCCATTGCTTCTTGGTCATTGTCTTTTCCTTTTGCAACATCTATTTATGTTATAAAGTGGATAAGGAGCATGCAGTATCCCCAGTACATACTTTTTACTTATTTCCATTGCTTTTTGTCTGTTTCATTCTGCACAAACTCATTTTCTCTATCATTACTTTAGGTGCATTTTTTAATTAAAAAAAGTAGTTTACTAAATGTGAAGTGCAAGTAAGAGCACAGTAAAGGTAATTTGAATCAAAAAAATTTTGTATTTGTTATTTTGTTGTAATTTGTAGTAACTCTTTGGGAGGATTTTTCAGTTAATTATGAGGAAGAAAAATTATTTTTAGTACATAGAATTGTGCTTATATGAACATATGAGGATCATTGTTTGGAAGCCTGGAATTAGCTTTTTAAGTCTATGAAAGAATAACTTGAAGTTAGGTTTTAATAGAATTTATTACCATTGTTAGTCTAAACCACATTTTGTCTAAACCACAGTTGCAAAAGTCTGCTAAAGGCCATTAAATACACCTCTTCTCACCCTTATTGGGTGAGATAACCCATTTCCAAAATCATTTATTACTCCCATATAAACATCAAGAAGAAGAAAAACTGTAGAATCAGTCTTTTAATTTTTTGCCTACCTCCAAAATTATCAGAAAAATAAAAATAGCATTTTCAAAATGTTAAAAGAAGTTCTGGCAAGTAGATGAGTAGAGTTTACATGAAAAGCTTTTGTCAGTCCATCTGGAAAAAGTGAAGAAGGATTTATTAATAATTATTACATCTGATGTATTGCTCTGTCCCATTGTAATGACTGTTATTCAGACAACGTTGATGAGTTAAGATTTCAGACACATATGAAAAAAGGAAGGTGGAAGCCACCCATTCTGTAAAGATATCCTAGGCTTTGGCATCATGTTTTACTATAAGTTCACCCCAAGTGGACTTTACTATAGTGACCAAGTGACTTTACTATTTGTCACACCATATACCTGAGAGCATTGTCCAAATTCTTCTTGAACTCTGTCAGGCTTGGTGCTGTGACTGCTTCCTTGGGGAGCAGTTCCAGTGTCCAACCACCCTCTGGGTGAAGAACCTTTTCCCAATACTCAACCTAAACAACCCCTGATGCACTTCAGGCCATTTCACTGAGTCCTGTCCCTGGTCATGAGAGTGAAGACCTCTGTTCCTGCCTCTCCTCGTCCTCTCATGAGGATGTGGAAGATCACAATGAGATCTCCCCTCAGTCTCCTCCAGGCTCTGAACAGACCAAGAGACCACAGCCACTCTGCATATGGCTTTTCCTCAAGGCCCTTCAATATACTCATGGCCTCCTTGGGACACTCTCTGATGATTTAACATCTTTCTTACATTGTGGCAACCAAAACTGCCCCCAGCAGTTGAGGTGAGGCCACCCCAGTGCAGAGCAGAGTGGGACAATCCCCTCCCTTGCCCAGCTGGCAATGCAGATGGGAACAGGGCTGAACTTACGATTCACTGTTCCTGTTTACCCTTGCATATTTTTTTTCAAACTGGTGTGTGAGAAAACGAGTGAGGACTTGATAGGCATAATGAGTTATTCCCAAAGAGCAGGCCCATGGAAATCCAGCCAACAGAATCCAACAGAATCAAGCAGCCCTAGGGAGCCCGTGGGCAGCATAGGCTCTGTGGCTGGCACAGCACCTACACAGGGGATATTTGTCTAGCTGTGCTGAGCAGATTCAGCTCAGCTTGTGGGATCTGACAATTTTAATCCAGATAAAACAAACACCTGCCTGTGAAGCATGGGAAAGGGAAGCATAAGTATTCAAAAAAAAAAAAAAAAAAAAAAAAATAGACCTAGGAGTACATTTAGCAATTGTTCTTTGGGAGATTTTCTCTTAATGAGAATTTTCTTTATTTTTTCCTATATCTGTTTTACTAATATAATGTTAGATATAAATATTGGAAAGAATTGAAGAGCACATGAGATGCTGTCATGATGTAACTGTCTTCACTGTTACATTTAAGATTCCAAATAAAGTTGTGTGGTTTTCTCTGGGAGAAAGCAAGCATGCTTTCAGATATTTGAGGTTTTTTTCATGTTTATGTTTGTTTTCATTCCTCCACTTCAGCTCGGAGTGTTATCAAAAAATAATGGAAACTGCAAGTTTTGTACCCTCCCGTTTCTGTGCATCATTTACTTTTTCCTTAAAATGAGGGTTCTTTTTCCTTAAAAATCAATTATATAACCCCACAAACCCACAATTTCTTTTTCCCAGGAAAGATCTTTGTCTTGCTTACTCTTCTCCAGAAGCTTGTATTGACTAGCAGTGATGCGAAATGTCAAGTAAATGCTTGGTACTACTTAGGAAGTATGCTTACTTAGCCTTAGTTCTATTCATAATGGTGTGAAAATGACAATGCTATAATAAGCAAAGCTATAAATGCAGGTCTAATAATTTTATGCTGCCATCTAGTTTATAGACTCTATGGAGACTGCAGCTAGAATGTTACGAAGAGTTATACAGATCTTTAATTGCACAATCTTTTAAATTATGCAGTCCATGAACACAGTTTTTTCCAGTGCTTCATACTGAAGCAGTTAATTTTATATCCCCATAGTTCCAGATATCAAAGAGTTTCTTTTAAGAAGTCTGTGTTTCCATATCAGCCAAGTTCTGAGGTTTTCTGATTTTCTTTTTTCTTGAATGTTTCTTTCATAACTATGTTCTGAAAATGGCTATGTGGAAAATTGCCCCTAGTTTTAATTTTCAAAGTCTAAAGTTTTACTGGAAAAAAATTACTTACATTTTCTTAGTGGAGAGAGGGAGTGGGTGGTAATTCAGTAGTACATGCCAGCATATGATCTACAATGACCCCCATTAAAAAAAAAAAAAAATAAGAAGGGCCTTTTTATCCTCACACCATTGATACTTAGATAGCAAGTAGTTGTAGCTCGATGTTTACTAAAGTGGTCTTTGATTAAATAAATACATAAATTTATCTATTCTGATACCTATTTTCAGGTATAAAATGTAGGTCCTAATGTGTATAAGAACACTTTATATTTGCCTACCTTTCTGAAAACATTATCTGTGCTTGATTTGATATGGATTTCACGATTAGTCAGTTCTGCAGAGCCAATTCCCAGAGAGGACTAGGGGTCAGTCTAGGGCTGAGCTCATGGACCTTCTGGGAAAGAAAATGACCTTTAACAAGCAAAATTTGCATTACATTAAAAGTATATCCAACTGTACAAACTGGGTAAATTTTTAATGTATGTTGGCATGTATTTTTGAATACAGTAGAAGTATTTTTCACATCCCGAAAAACATTGTGTTTCCAATGTGTGTCAGTGGGAAGTGAAAGGGGGAATGACACAAGGACTGGAGACAGCTTATTTTTTTTTTTCTTTGAAACTTCCCACAAAAATGTGATTTGATTACATGAATTCTCTTAAGAATCTGTTCCTCTATCTCTCCCATCTTATCAATTATGCATGCAAGTGCCTGCAGTATATATACTTTGTGTACTGAACTGAGAAAATGACCCAGAGGATATCTACATTTTCCTTGGGAAAACAAGCTAAAAGCAAACAAATACAGTTTACCTCGAGATATTTTATACTTTGCTGAGATTGGGTGATGATGTACTCAGTTGTAACTGGTGGGGAAGTGAAGTCACTGAAAATAAACTCAAGATTGAAGGACTGTAATGACAAGCAGAAAATAAAAAAATAAATAAAAAGAATGATGAAGCCTAAATTGACTGTCCTCTGCTTTAAGTGGCTATGGCCAGCCCTTCTACAGCACACATTTTCAATCACAATCCACAGAGGTAGATGAAAAATCCTTTAATTATGTTTGAATTCTTTGAACTGTAACCTCAAAATAACATATTCACAACTCAATCCTTGGGTTTATGCAGTAAAATAACCTTCCACAGAATATAATTTCTGTGTTGTTTCCTCACTGTAGAATGATGGATTTTTAAAAGATGGAAGAAGGATTTTTAAAAATCTGAGTTCAGAAAAATGCCTTTGAGTGAAAAACAACAACAGATGTCTGATTATTCCATGGAAACCTTATTGTCATTCGTTCTAAATCTCCTCTTGATATAATTTAACATAAATAACTCAGAATAAGTAAAATAGAGTACGAAAAATGCATTTGACAGAGATAAAGTTACAAAGTAGTTTAAAGTGGTTTCAGGATTTTACTAGCTGAATTAAATGTTTACTTCAGGTGTATGGATGTTTCATCTGGAGAGAATGCACACTGAAGCTTTTGTCATTTATATGTATTGGCATAAACACACAATTCACATTCCCAGTAATAAACAGAAATATATTGTATTCTAAGATGTTGAGACAATACAGTGTTGTATATGAAAGAACAAGTCTTACTGCCTTCAAAAAAATCTATTACATTTAAAAGAATTTTTGTAGGCAGTAATGCACCATGCAGTAGACCATAGGAGTAAATTTTCTATTAGAAACCAAGCAAATCAACAGTATTTTTCCTAATTAATATTGAGAGATATTGAAAGTGCTAGGAATAAGCAAAATTTTTATTAGAAACCAAGCAAATTAACAGTATTCTTCTTAATTAATATTGAGATATTGAAAGTGCTAGAAATAAGGGTAGACTGTAAGACGAAAGGATAGAAAAGTAATAATCTTCTAGATAAATAGCTTATATTACATTATTAGTTGAAAGGAAATTAAATTATTCACCAATACTTAAGGGTTAGATGTCAATTAAAGTTTCATTTCTTCATGTCTTTAAAAACTGCAATAAATGGTTAATGCCTAACAATTCTCATAAGTACAGTACTAACTAATGATGCGACTCATAAACATAAAAAATTTAGGTGAATCTTACAAGAAAATTTAGCATCTATCATTTGCCATTTTTATATGAAGTCTTTAAAGGGAAATATTTACATACTTGCATACAAAATTGAGAAAAATTTTCTCAATTGCATTTTACAATAATGAAAAGTTTTTTCCACTGGAATAGAAATATCAGGCTTGGGTTCTGAAACAGTGAGATTTTTATTAAAGAATAGGCTAGAGTACAATTATACTTTCTGACTTTCTTGGTATCTACAGTTATTTATGTTGGTTGTTAAAGTGTTTACATTGATTTATATATTTCACATATTTTAAAAAACCTTTTTTTATGCTTTATTTTTTATCTTTTCATTATTTCCTTGGTGAGATACTGAAATATTTAATGAAATGTTGAAAATCACTTTTTTTTTTTTTTCTAGTTTTATCTTCCTCTACAAAAGATAGTAATTTAAATCCAAGTATGAAGAATTCTGCTATTTATTTTAGGGACTTTGTTTCTCCTTAGTCTTCTAGACTGTTTGCTAGAGAATAGGACATGTGCTTCCTGAATAAGTGTCTTGTGTCCAGATCCACTTGGATTTAAGGAAGGCGTTGGTGAATGGTTGCATGTAGACTTCAGGGACCAGCTCCAGGTCTTCGAACTTTATCTTTGAACTGTCTTGGTTTAGTTACCCGCGGTTTTCATGAGCCTTTCTGCTTCTGTACCTCTTGGGAAAGAGAAATACCAGTGTTTCCATGGATAAAACTGCTATTGCGTTATTTTAGATACAGTTAGGTTCCTGACTATGCCATGTTAAGTTTTCCTTAATGATATTTAAATATGCGTATAGCTTATATTAATTTTGATTTTATTTCTAACTGAATAGTTAGAAAATAGTTCTAATAATGTTGCACAGTTTTAGCTCTCAAAAGGCTGAAACAATCCACTTTCATTAGGAAAATATGTAGTGCAGTGAAATATATAAGATATAAAACCTTTGAAGAAAACAAGAAAAATCCATATAATGTCTTAAAGTAACTCTTAATGCAAAGTTCCTTTTTTCCTAGTTCAAAAAAAAGGAATAAATTGCAATAGAACTTTTCAACACATTTTTCAGCTTAATGGATCGAGTTGAATAGGTTTCTTTTTACCTGGATTATCACTGCATGGGTATTGAAATAATGTTCCTTGTGAGCTGAAATTTCATCTTTGGTAATAAAGGGAACTGACAGAGCCTTTTAGAAGTTAGCATCATTATTATGAAGCCTCTTGCTATCTTAGCATTGAACTATTAGAGGCAGTTATGGCATATTATTGTTTTGACAATGCTTCAAACAAATATGTTAAAATAACACTAAGTTAAGAATATGGTAGCTATCCATTTATGGTTTATCATTCCTTTTAGTCATTCCTAAAATTGAATCCTTAAGGACATGATTAGGTGTTTATTTAGTATTGTTTATATTGTATCAGAGAAGTTCTTGGCCCTACACCATAAAATGGTGTGGCTTTTTATAAATTCCAAAAGTCTAGTTCCAACTATTGCCTGCTCCTGTGTCACCAGACTGGAGCTTACTAAAAATACTAAGAGTGGATGAAAACATGCAAGAGTCACAGATGTATGCACATAGCTCTTATTTACAAAGAAACAATTCCCAAATAGAAAAGGAGTGGAAAAGAACATGATAAAAACTAATAAAAGGGTAAGTCCAAAAGCTGAAAGCAAATGAAGTAAATGAAAGTTGAATTTCCTTACTGATTTAGATGACTTTACCATATGTACTCTTGATGTACTAGGCAAGTGAACATTTGTGAGTTGTATCTTTTATTCTAATTTTATCAGCTATAGAAATGGAACAGTTATTCTTAAATATGTTTTCTGTTTAAATTTGTATTAGACCAATGTTGTGTATCCTCTAAAATTTCCTGTTTATTTTTTATTTCCTGATACCAGTGCTTTATTCATTTGATGCTAGATCAGGCTTGTACCATAAAAGATGAGGAAGGAGCAAATTCAGTCAAAGCCAAACACCTGAGGTATTGAGGCATGTACAAAATTTTGTACATTGAAAATAATATTTTTTTCAGCAAGTGGGAGAATGCCAGGAGGAAATAGGATCACCAGGCTATTCCTGGGGACACAGCATGTTCCTTGTTCAGTATTTGATCTATAAGTTTTCACAGTTCAAATTGCAGTGATAAGCATGAAATGAAAATTAGAAGTGACAGAATATGGCTTCAGCCTTTAACAACGTTTGCTCATTTGTGAGCATTTGGTGAACACGAGGTCAGTATAATATCCCAGAAAATGGCATTATATCCCATAAAATAGTTATGCTTATTGCTTAACTACCTGTAAAGTTCTCGTACAGAATCAAAGCTTAAAGATCAAACTTGCTTAATCTGCATGTGGCAGCTAGTAGAGCTAAAGTACTAAACACATTATTCCATCTCTTCATCAGTAAGGCTACACACAGGTTTTACAGAACTGATTGAAAATCTTCAGCTAGGATCATGTGAAAATATGAAGTGGAACATTCATTAAATAGTTATATTTTGAGTAAGTTACTTGAATATCCTCATTTTTTCCCTCTCCAGTCTTCTTTCCAATGAAGTTCAGCACTTTTACCTTCTTACCATTGAAACTCTTCAGAGAAAGCCGCACTTTGGTAGTTATCAGAGCCCAGAACAGCATGGGGGATCGTTTCCCTGGTTTGGTAGGTTCTCAGATTAAAAGATACTTGATTTTTTTTTCTAGGTTGTCTACAATGAAAATATGTCTGAAAAGTAGTTTAGAATAAAGTCTTCAAACAGAGGTCCAGGCTGCAGTCAGCAAAATCATTTGAAGGGTAACAGTGTGACTTGAAGGACAGGCACATACTGAGGAGATTTCAAAAGACTGGAAAAGGTCACAGTAAGGGAGAAGGGGCTCACAGGTAAAAAAGACACAATAGAAGGATGAACTGAGGAGGTGAAAAGGACAATAGGTCTGCAGAATATAATACATAGTGAAAATTGAATCCATAAAAGATGGAAAGCAACACAGGAATAATAAAGATATACTACCTGTGCACTACAAAGTCTGATGAAAAATTAAAGGGGAGATTCTTTCAAAAAAGGCTATTTGAAGACAAAGTGAAGCTGTAGAAAAAAATTTTGTAGCTCATGATCAGAAAGCTTAGAAAATATGGGAGGAAAAAATAAAAGGGAAGTCTCTGAAGTAATATAATTGACAAGGTTGACAGCTTCCTAACCAGACTGACAAAGATAATGAGAATGTGGAGTTACATATTTTTAAATCTGTTGAACAAATGTAATACTTGAGAATGCAAAATGCATTAATGAGCTTATTTGCAATGCCACTGACCATAGCGAATTTTAGAAGGGAAACTAAGCTTTTCTGACAAACACTGCAGGAAAACTAAACCAAGAGATTTTTGCTTTGTAAGAGCATAACTCATACAAAGAAGTTATGTGACCATTTTTTAAAATATGTCAGTGTTGATTAAGTAGATTAAAATGCTACATGAAACCCAGATATTTAAAAATAACCATTCCACATACTTGCCTTGAGTTTCCACATACAAATGTGGAATTAGGCATATAGCGATATGTACACTAAAGAAAAAAAAAGTGATTATTATAAATTACATTTTATAAAACAGCTTTTTTAAGCTGACAAAACATTACCAGTAAGAATTTTTGGGCTTTTTTTTCTGTTATTTTGCCTCTGGTCTTGAGAAATAATAAAGTTGTTGTGATATTACTTGTTGAGGACAGTAGATATCAGTGCATGTCACAGAGAAAGATGTAGGGTATTTCCTCTTCTGATATAAATCTGATGCTACTTACAAAGCTAATTCTGATGTGCCTGGTAAGAGTGTGGAGCCACCCTCTTTTTAGTGGTACTCAGTGGCAGTCAGTGGGCACAAGCTGAAACACAGCTTGTGGGGTGTCTGTGTTGTCCCCTCTCAGATACTGGGGTGCCACTGGGATTTGTTTACATACATAGATGTGTAATTACTGTGTGTATATTTTTCATACTAGCATTAACCTATCAAAATGCATCCGCAATTACTTGTGTTCTTAGGACAGTTAACCTTTGAAACTGTCTTCAATGAATGAAGATGGAATTAAATATTCAAAATGTGGTTTTGAATACAGCAGTAGCTGGTTAATCTTAAATGATCTTAAAAGTGTTTGGTATTAAATGAAATTGATATATAATAGTTATGATGACACCAATAATCAGAACTTTTAAGTTGAACTGTGCCCTTTTTTACCTCATCACCTTTGAAATCACATTGGAATCTAAGTATTTATGTAAGGGTTTTTCAAGCAAAGGTGAGTTTTCATGATGGTAAAGGATGATTATTCATGACCCTTTTACTTGATTTTTTTTCTTCTTTAAGGTGCCTAAGCTTTTAACTACTCTTAACAATAGCTTGCTAGGTTCACCTTCTTATAGGTAATACCAGATTACAAAGTGAAATTACCCTTTCAGTCTTCCTAGTCATCAATTTTTATTCCTTTCCCCTACTTTATTCTTTATTTTCTATGTCCCTAGAGTACCTAATTTTGATAGAAAATGTTCCTAATCTCTAGACTCTGAATTCTGTGAATCTCAATCATATCGGTGTTGATGGTTCAGGCTTCCTAATGGTTATAAATATTAAACAGTAGGTGCCATTAGACTAATTAATGGTAAATGCTCTAATCATTTCACATATGGACTCTTACAAAATTTTCCTGTGTAATAATTGACACATAAAACAAACAAAAAAAAAAGCATAAAAAGGTGTTCTACAAATAGCTTCTTTCTATTATACCACCTCTCAGCTGGGCCATCTACCAGTACAACCTCAAGATTCGAAAGATACATCTTCACACGTAGAATCCAGCTTTTTTTTTTTTTCCCTTTCAGTATACTCCTGAAAGTATAAATGTTAAAGCACAGAAATATGTCTATAAACAATATTTGGAAGTTGTGCAGTTGGTAGAATGCTACTCAGCAGCTCTTAACACTAAATAATAATACACACGGTGTGAGTGTGGAGAATGTAGCTGCAAAGAGGCTTCGGTCCCAGCTCAGGTGGTGGAGTGTGACTGCCAGAGCAGTTCCTGGATGACCACACAGGGAAGTTCCTTTAACACCTGGAAACTGTTAATCCCTTGTTTTGTAAATAGCTGCAGTTATGGTGAAATTTGTTGCTGATGTATGGGATTTTTAGGTATGTGATTAGATGGTAGAATGAAGCTGCTGTTGGGATAAAAACTTTGACGCAAAACTAGCACAGCTACCTGTAAGCAGAATGATTTAATGCCAGATAGACATATTTTGAAAATGTTTTCTATGTGCTTACATATTTTCTATGTTTCACAATGTTTCCACTTGTGGATGCTGGTGGGAATTAGTCAGTAATTAGTGAGATTAGTGTTGTAGGCATCCTGGCACTAACATTCAGCAAGATGGTCATCTCCCTTTCCCAGCCAAAAACCATCCATCAGGATCTTGTCTGAAACCATTTGCTTTATTTAAACTGTTGAGTGCTTATATTTTTTCATGGAAATAGGATAAGCTTGTTCTAGATCTGCCTTTTGTGCTGTATGCAGTATCTGACATTAAAAAATAGAAACTCAGAAAGTAGTCAGCTGTTTGTTCCTCCATGTTTGCTTTTCAAAATCGTTGCTGACCTTTTATAACTGAATTCAAGTGGCTCTTTGTATAGCCAGCTTTACTGAGCCTCAGCACCTCTCTGTTTGGTGAGATAAAGCAAGTAAACACAATTTCCCCTGTTAGGAGTTGGTGAAAGCCAGCTGGAGTTCTCAGAGGAACCGTGTGGAAAGGGTGGGAGATCTGCAAGGTCATAACGGGAGAGCAGGCAGTCTGTGGGCAGAAGTGATGGTAATACATCACATCATATGAATTTTGGAGGGATCCACGATACCTCTTGAATTTCATGACTATTTGAAACATAAATTTTCCTGCTGGTTTTGCTGACATTTTAGTCTTTTAAGAATCTCTCTGCTGTTTAAGGTCACAAATTTTGCATGACTTTATTATCTTCAATCCCTAATAATGCACTTTGATAAGACAAATGACCTAATGAAATCAGAGCTGCAAGTATCATTTCATTGTGGCTTTTTCAGGTGGCAATTTCAGTTATCTATAAGTTTTTATGAGATAGTAAGTAAGTAGTAAGATAATAAGTAAACAAAGTAAACATATAACAAAGTTATATGTTTCAGTTACCCTAGAACTTTATATCAAATGGATGAAGACCTTGTGCTCAAGACAGAGCGAGTTCTTGGGGAGGGGCTGATATGGCAGGCTGAATTTCCACATAAAATAAGCAGCTGTAGATATTAATTTCAGTCTTACTCTCTTTGAACGTGTTCAGTGAAATAAAAAGGAAATTAATAATCCCATGCTAAAACCCTTTCATAAAAGCATCTTTTCAAAGTAGCAAGCTTACTTCTGGCTTCCTTATGAATGTAAATTTAACAACAAAAAAACTAAGAAAAATTAAATCTTGAGAATGAGTATTTAAAAATAAATTAAGAAATTGCACCCTTCTTTTTCCTGTGGACTTTTTCATAAAGGAGTTCCATCAATAATTCAGAAGCATCCTGTGTCTGCTGTGCTTGTATAACTCTGAACCCCATAACCATGCAGCAAGTAGTGAGAGTGTTTGAGTGATAATATAGAAAATAAAAATATACACATACACAAAAAGAGTGAACCTACCCCCAAGTGAGTAAAAGTGAAATCCAAATTGTCTTTTATTACCAAGACTGATGAGGCATGAAAAAGAAAGAACCCATTGTGAGATACAGATCTCATGCTTTGGTTTTCAGGGCTGATAAATGAAAAACTTTTTACAGACACCAAACAAAAGCATATAAGGGAGGTGGTTTGAAAGACTTAACATGCTGACTAGATTTCTAGTTACTCTCAACTCTCAAATAATGAGAAAAGTTTAATATATGTTTTGTATTATTTTAATCAAGTATTTTACAAAAAAAAACAAAGAAAAACCAAACAACAAAAAAACTACAAAAACCCCAAAACCACAACAACAAAAAGACACCAACATCAAAATTGTCACCAGATCACATAAGAGTAAACCACAAAAGTTCTATAGAGATGGCAAAGATTTTTTTTTTAATTATGCTTCTACAATATTATTAGAAGTTACACATTTCATTCAAAAACATCCATGTTTTACTAGGCAACTTAATCCTATTCTTCAAGCCCTTAAAGAGCCTTATTCACATAGATTTTCAATATAATTTGGGGCCAACATACACAGAGAAGTTGCTTCAGTATGTTCCTAAGCCTCAGCTGCTCTGCAGTAATTGCCTTCACTTTGCAATAATTGTGATTTAGTCCACAGCAAACGCAGAGCCTTTGGAATCCACTCACGATTAGAACACCAAGGGGACTTCACACACAATGGAGGCAGCAAATGACAATGCCACTGGTACCCCGTAATTTCTTTCCATAACTTATTTGTTCGTAGTAAGTGTAATTCTAAATTATATCCATTTCAGAAGTGCATATAGGTACCAGAATTTTTAAATCCAGTCAAACTCTTTATAGTATCAATACATAAGTATCTTTGATTGCCTTTTGAAAGGATTTTAAATTATATTTATTTATCACATAAGCCTATTAGCTTTTCCTTTTAATCCAAATGTTTTACTCAGCATGTAGGAAAAAAAAATATAAGTACCAAAAAAATCTCATTTTTTTTCTAACGTGGAAGATACATTTTCATGCTGTTTAACACAGGCTGCTTAAATATGTGGAATTAAAAACAGTCAATACAAGTTTTGAAGTACAAATTTTCAAACTTTAAATTTTCCAAAATTTTTGGAAATTTCCAAAAAATTACTAAATTCGATTTGGCAAAGTTTAATAAAATTTAGTCTCATTGTATAAGCTAGAGAAAGTTTGTTTAGACTGCACCAGAAAAAAAAGCAACTTTTTCCACTTTTAAGTGACAATCATTTTTGACCTTTCAAAGAATTATTTTGACTTCCACCAGCTTTTTAGCTACAGAAACAAAACCAGGAGTATCGAAGGTTTTATGATGATTAATTCTAGGATTAATGTTAAAATATGTATGTTTTATTGTGAAAAATAATGTTAATAATGCAATGGGAGGCAGGAGAATCATTGAAAACATTGGGGAAAACAAAAAAGTTGAAGTAGATTGTCCTGTTACAATATGGGAAAATTATAAATACTTTTTATCAGGTAATTTTCTAAGGTTCATTTTTCCAATCTATAATAACTATTTTAGTTAAGAAAATGTTTTGTTTGTATTTTTTATGCATTCTAAGTATGTTGGGTTTTTACTTTATGCCACTTCCAGTTCCCATGCTCACAAAGATGTCTGGGAAATCACATCAGTGAATAAAAGGAATTGAGTTGTGGTGTAATTTTCTTTTTAATTCTAGACTGGATCCTTGAATAAAGATAGAAATTGTATTCCAGAAAGGCAAGCAATAATCAAGTACTCAGGGTAAAAATCTTAAAGCACCCATTTTTTTGTATGAGCAAAGGAGTTTAGGAGTAGGGTTTCTATATTTTTAAACTGTCACTATCAGACAGGGAACAAAAATGGAGCTTTGGATTCCATTTACCATGTTGCTACCCTAGTCAGTTTGAGATGTGATTGGTGGACTCCCAATTTCTGCCCAGCCCCAGCTGGAGTTTTCACACAGATTTAGAACTCAGCCTCACCAAAGAAAACAAAATTATTTTTAGATCTCTGTTTCTCACATTTATTTATAGAAGGAGTTCAAAAGTCAAGGTATATCTTTACATTTCCATTTGGATTCAACTAGTGGGGAGTTGCAGAAGCAGCTTTCTGAGGGATGTCTTCCAAACTTCTGATTGTGGTGGTCTCAGCCTCAACCATCAAGCCCTTGCAGGCACCATGCTCACCTGACCCAAGCCTTTGCGTCAGCTGCAATTAGATTAATTGCATTTTCTAGAAAAAAGCATGGGCTTTAAATATAGAACACTTAATGAGTTCTTGTAGTAATATGACAAGGAAGCTGGGATGAGCCCATGTGTGCTTCAGTACGTGGCTGGATGACAATAATTGATGTCCTGTCGTGGTTGTCAGCTATCTCTCAGCTGAAGCATATGGCATCTGACTGATCTCAGAGCCAGGCAATACGTCACTGTCAGTGTTGGGGTGTGTCTTTTCTCAGTGCAGGGGTTACCTGATGGGACACCAGCGTCAAATTATGGTAGGCCTGGGAGCTGAATCTTCTCATGATTAATGACATTAATTGAAGTTAAAGTCTGTGCACACATCAAGGGCAGAACAGAACCTTCCCAACTTGTCTCTTTTTAAACAGCTGACACCCACTCTTCATGGAGAAGTTCCAGCCAGTGTAGGCTTATAAACATTTACAGTTCCTACTATTTTGCCATGGGATGCTAATAGATTTCATCATACCAATTTTAATAGGAGATGTTTGTGCTCTACTTTTTTTTTTTTTTTTTTTTTCTTAAGGAAAAGCTCTGGGATCATACATGGTGCATTCTTCTAAGTATCTCTTTAAAAACCCTTAATCTTTATTAATAATAGGAGTGACATCTTATGTCCTAACTTATTATGTTGAAGCTCAAAAGTTTGGATCAGAGTTATCAACATAGAGGGACAGCTTTCAACCCTGACAGTAAGGACAGGTCAGGTTTCGTGTTCTGTTTGTGGCTGATTTACTGATTTTCTGTTTATTAATGATAAAAGTACAAGTCTCTGTAGTAATGCTTGGCTATGACCAGAAACATGGAAAAAAGGAAGTGATTGTCCTGAATTTTTGATTGCTGAAGAACACTGAGCTCTTACAGCTCAAGCTTACACTGCTCTGATTTATGCTACTTCAAAAAAACTGAACTAAAAATTATCTGTCATTTTAAAGGACACAATGAATAGTCAAAAATGTCTGGGTAGTTTGAAATCCCTCCCGTTGTACAGTTCATATCTTCTTTACAAATTAGCTTTTTTTATCAAAATGAGTAGTGAAGGCCTTTCACAAAATATTATGCATGTTTTCAGTTTGGAACTGTTTAAAATAGTAACTGTTAGTAACATGGGTTTGAAATAAAACTATAACATTTTAAGATAAATTAGTAATTGTTTCTGAACCAATAATACAACCTTTTATCTATTTTTTTTGCTTACCCAAAGGAACCCCAGGTTAGTACGAAGCCTGTGTAGACTACAACTCTGAGGTCTTATAAAAGCATTGGAAAACTGGAGTTTTATGAAAAATATGGTTTGGAACCAACGTCAGAGCAAGACTTCTTCACTATGAGGGTGACTGAGCTCCTGTACAGGTTACTTGGTCTGTGGAGTCCTCTTCCTGGAGATATTCAGAAGCCACCTGGACAGTGTCCTGGGAAACCAGCTCCAGAAAATCTTGCTTGAGCTGAGGGACTGGACAAGATGCCCTCCAGAGGTCCCTTCCAACCTCAGCTATTCTATGATCCTCTGAGTTATGTAAAATATTTTTGTTCTTAAATTTTTACCCATTACAAGGAACTTTCCCCAGCTCCTTCTGTAGCAAGAAAATCTGTGTACAAAGAGGCCTATTGTAAGCATTTTGTTTAAATTTGTATTTTTTTTTTAGGAACAAAAGGGATGGGTCTACTGATATTCATCATTAAAAAAAAGGGATTTTTTAACTTATTTTCATATTATTCCTATTTTGACCTGCTGAATAAAAATATTTAGAAACTAAAACTAACTTTTTTAGTGCTTCAAGCACTGAAAAATCAAATTTCTACAAGTGTTTTATTTCATCAGTACTGTTTTCAAGACTACAAATTTTACTTGCAAGTCTTTGAAAAGCATATAATGCTCCTTCTACAAGGCAGATCTCAACATGGGACACTATTTTAGTAGTAGTATCATTAGTAAAGACATTAGTACCCTATTCATGTTTAGTATGCTAATGTGCCCTGCATAAAGCTTTATTCTGCTGGTTAAAAATGAGAATTGCAAAATTCCAGGATATAAATGCTGGGCCTGGTTTTTGTTTTATTTATTCTTTTTTCATGTTAGGAAGAGATTCAGACTGGTAGTGGAAAGATCATCAGGTAAAAGACGAAGTGGAGTTGAAGGAAATTTTGTGAGTGATAGGAAGTGGGCCCATCACTAGGACATCTGGATGCTTTGTCAGTCAGTTAGGATAAAGCTACTGTATATAAAAAGTTAAAGTTTACTAGAAATATTTTTGTAATAAGATTTTAGCTAGAACATTACCTGAGGGGTTTTCTCTTCAAAACTGCTGGAAAATGGCTACTTGAAATTTTTTCGGCTGCCTCCTGCAGTGACAAGACTTAAAAGAGTCTCAGAGTAAAAATCCTCTCTATTGAGGGACAAGAATAGATGATAATATTTAACCCGAACAATGCAAAATGTCAGTTAATGGAAGAGAGTAGGAAATGTCCAGTTGTCATTTGCAGCCAAGAACAATATTAGTACAGTGGGACTTGATAAAATAAGGTTCCTCATTCAGAGTAGTCTGTACTCCTGCCTGTTAAAGCAGTCTGTATCTATCCACCTTTCTGTAAAACAATTAAGTGGCGAGAAAAATAATCACCATGCCTGCTGCTAAGTTTAGAAATATAACCTCATTCAAATATAAGCCAGAGATAACAACTGCTCTGAAAAGCATAAACGAACAATAGTGTCCCTTGGGTTTGTAGCTCTGCTTTTGCCTTTAAAAGAGATGGATATCTGTGCCCTGCCTTTTTCACAGGGATGAAATGATTATCTGGCCATGAGAGCAAGGAGTGTTTCAGTTCCGCTGGTTCCTAGGAGGGAAGCAGAAGGCAATGTATAGGTTGCAGGGAGACTATATCCATCAAATTCTTTCTTTTGCATCAGCACATATTCAGACAGGCAGTGGGTTGGTACTTTGAATTACTGCTTGCCACACACAAGCAGAGGTTATATTCCCCTATGCATATATTATTATACAAAGAGGTTGGTTTCTATAGTAGCTATAAATCAGTTTTTCACATTGTAACCTGGTAAGGATTCTCTGCTTCAGGAAGTTATGGTGTGATACAGTATAGGGTATAGTATAGGGTAAAATAATTTTACTGGTTGATATGATCTGATTATTAAAATCATTAGATGACTATACCAGAATTAAACTGCAAATGAGACCTAACTTAATAGTATGGATTTTATTTAACAGTAAAAATAAGGAAGAGAGAGAAAGAGAGAGAGAGAGAGAGAGAAAGAGAAAAAAAAAAAAAAAAAGGGGGAAGAAAGATTAAGTAGAAAATATGACCAATACATAGATCCCAATAACGTACCATTGATCTGCATACTCTGATCTTCATGGTGGCAATGGTCCCACAAAATAGAGTTCAATGGAATTCCCTGAGGAACAAGTTTGACCCAGTCCCTTGCAGCAGACTCTGGATCTGTTGCAGCCCTTTGCATCACGAGCAGTGCTCTGCTGCAAGGCCTCAGCAATGAGTCTGGGGAGAGCTTTGGGGGTCTTTGAAGGATTGTGGCACCTCCTCAGCTGCCCCTCACAGGAATGCCCCATGGATGTGGCCTTCCCAGGGTGGGCTTTTGACAGCTGAGCCCGTTTGTGTGAGGGAGGATGGGTGTTCACTGAAGCCTGTGTCTACCAGAGATTTTGTTGTACTCCCAGAACTCTCCACCTCCCCTCCTGGTTGTGGGGGAGTGTGTGCAAACGTGGCCTCAGCAGATGAGCCTGTGGGCAATGGCCTCCCCCAGTGCCAGCCTGGCCCAAGGTGATTTTCAGGACAGCTGCAGGGTTGGGCTTTCTTGTGGATACGTTCTCCTGGCTTAGTCTTGTTTCCTTGTCCCTAAACCAGAGGGAATTGAACAATAGCATCATCACCTTTATGGTACCTCAGGTTGCATGAGGCAGCTCAAGTCCTTGCCCAAGGTTCTGATCAGAAGGTATATTCATAAATGGATGGGCTTATGCAGGCACAGCTTCTTTATACACTGTTGTCATAATTCTCATAAAGTCTTTCAAAATAATTTTTACGCCATTTACCTTTAAGGTTTCACTCTTTCACACTGGTCATTTTAAAATATAGTAGAAGTTCACAGAGCTGCAGGTGTCCCTGTGAATAGTGGCTGATTTCCCCATCTGCAATGACAACTGCTGATGGTTTATAGGCTTAAAGTATGCAGGCCTTTCAAATTTTGCTCACCAACACCACCTCTTTCTGGATTTACAGTTCTAGAGATTAGCTAATATTAGCTACATTGAAAGAAAATTATGGAATTCATGGGCACACGTCTTCTAAGCCTGGGTGCTCCTGTATGAAGGAATAAATTTACTCAAAAGTTCTCTATTAACTTCTGTTTTGTTTCCTGTTCTGGTCTTTTTTGTGTGAACTATCAGTGAGAACTAGTGCACTATGAATACAAATCCAGTTTACCAGGCATTAACACAAAGTACACACATAGTAGAATTTGGTTGGTTTGAGTTGTTTTATTTTTAACTGGGTTTTATATCCTCTGCAGCATCCCTACATGGATGAGGCAGATGCAAGAATGTTAAAACCCCTTATAGTTAAGCATCTATATATAGACAAATTGAGAGCAAAGTGTTCCATGTCTTGCCTCAAATACTCTAGTGAGCAGTGAAACAGATAAACATAGAAACTAGGAGTTCAAATTCAAAAAGGAAACTGAAAAATAAGTGAAAACTTGAGGATCAATTAGCTAATATAAAAAAAAGAAACCGAAACTTTGTAAGGTATAGCCAAAGAAAGCAAGCTTTTGCTTCTGTTGCAGTTAGGGAACTAATTATAGATGATGAAAACATTACAGAATAATACTTGATTTATTTACTCAATTGAAAACAAACATCCTTCCTCATTATCTTAAAGAGCAACAAGGACAACAATAAGCAGTGAAGAACAATAACCAAAAATACAGCTTTTTCTTTTTTTTTTTTCTTTTCACACACTCTAAACCCTGAAGGAATGCAGAGGTAAAACATTTCTTGGTGCTAGATCACAGTGACATCCTATCAAAACTGAAGTCACCATTGTGACATTCACAAGAGGTCTGGTATTAAATTCGCATCATGGGACCAAACAACAATAAAGGAGAAATACAGAAAGATGTTTAAACTCTTGCAAGTGCATATAATCACAGATGGAAAATGTTTTTTTTCCAGATTCAGATACTAAAAACTCAGTGTACTTATGAAGAGGAGGGAAAATAGGTTTAATGTGAGGGCAAAAGCAATTCCTGTCAGTTAAATATGAGGAATAATCTCCCAGAGGAAAATGATGCTGCTTCTATAATTTAACACTTTTGTAACTGGGATGTGTAACATGTTCCAAAACATACAGTACTAAAGGATACAACTCCCTATTGTCAGGCCATTAATTTGTTACTCTTAATAAACCTCTTCTGTTATTAAGGTTATAAAATGTAAGATGGGCAGATGTTCCTTCTTGACAGCCTGAGCACTTCTGTTGTGTGTGGCACTTACACATACATAGTGATCTACATCCACAATTTATTTATCCATGTAGAAAAATGAGCCACAAGTGTTCTCAGTCAGAAAGTTAATCCCTAAGTCTCTGAATATATCACTGTGAAAGGGATGCTGCATTTGTTCACTTTAAAGTGTCCAGGACTTCATCAGCTTGATTCTTTCAAAGATACTATCTGAAGAACAGACTCACCTAGATCATTTGCTGCATATAATTTGAATTTGCCTGAATGATCTTGACATCAGAGATAAGATAAAGATGTACTTATCTTGTTTCAGATGCTTTTAGTACATCATTCATTATATATTTCTTTTCCAGCTCAAAATCTAGTCTAAATTAATTGGTTTACACTAAACATGATTATGCCAACTTCATAATCCCAAAGAGAAAAGATTTCTAAAACACTCTCATTGTCGCTAAAGGACAAAAAATGATTCACACAAACGCCTCTCAATGTCAGAATAGGAAAGAAGAAACTTTATTCTCTGACTCCAGTATTTATAGATTCTTGACAATGACCAGGGATTGAATAATTAAGTTACCACCTTCCCAAGCATACTGGTCATGCAAAACGTCCATCAAAAGACATTTCTTAGATGGAATGTGATAAACAACTTATGTTTATAGAACTTTCATGGGAAAGTAACTAAAATTATGTTTTAAAATATTATCAGAGGGCTTTAAGTTTCAGGGCGACACCCTCATGTTCTTTTTTTGTTAAATTAACCTCATTTCATCTTTTTTAACCTATCTAGCACAGAAGAATAAGATTCCAGGACTGACTGCTATCAGCCAAATCGTTTACTTTCTCAAATGAAGTAGAGTTTCTTGTTTACAATAGTTTGAGTAAGCACTCAAAGACAAAAGGAATGTGCCAGCCCCCTGCAGTTATAATGGGGGGGAAGTGGAGGAGGCAGGGAGGGGAAAGTAAGCATGTCTGAACAGCTAAGAATTAGACAAAGATTGTAGAATATTTTGTGGGTTATAGAGTTAACTAAATGGACTTTAAAAAAATAATATTTAAAAAAAAAAAGTTTACACATAAAGCATCTTGATCCAGTACTTGAACTCACCAGCTGACTTACTATTTGATACAAAAAGATGCATAGCTTTGCTTTTTGATGTCTGGAGCTGTTTAATTTATTTTAGCTTGGATTTTTAGAAGCTTTTTCTTAATTTTATGAGTGTAGGTTTAGGATCAGTAACAACAAAAGTACCAACTCTTCATTTTCTTCCTCTATCTTAAGAAAAAGCCTCCTGGACAAAAGGAATGCAGACTCATGTTTTGTGGATGATTTTTTTCATGAGTAAAAATAAATAGTAACTTACTACACTACAGGAAGGAAAGCGGAGGGGAATGGGGAAGGAAAATCCGTATATTTTTAACCTTGGCTTCTTTCTAGTCATTATTATATTATCAATCATTTTGGTTTTTTTAATAAACAATAAGCATATGAAGTAGTAGAAGCCTGAAAATAACATTACTGAAAGGAAGAACCTCTGTCTTCTCCCAGTAGAATAAATGTAGAAAAAATATATATAGAAAAGGGCCTTGAAATCATCTCTGTTCTTACTGTATTTCAATGCACAGATGAATGATTACTCAAATTGCTTATTGATCATAACTAGAGACTTTCACAGCTAATTACATAATATATTGAATGAATGTATTTCTGCTTAATTAGTCATGTACTAGCAAGATGAGATGTTTGTGTACATTATATTGATAGAATACATAACAAAATAGAGATCTAGCTTCTATCAAGGTACAGATTTGAATAATAATCTAGACAGTAATGCCAGCAATAAGTCATTAATGTAGAAGGCAAGCCAATTTGGTCTTTTTGTTGACGGCAAATGTAAAATATACTTCCTATCTATTAAGAAAAAAAATCACAGAGAATAATTTCATGAAATGAAAAATTTAAAGTAATCTCTTACTTCACCGGTGATTACATTATTCTTTCTATTATTATACTGATTATTATATTTTTCCTTTGCTCACCTTTGTGTTAGCTTGATTAAAATGTATTTTCTGAAAATCCACACAGAATCCTATAAAACTCCGTGTAAGGATCCATGATACTAAATTTTATAACAGTGGAACTGCTCTACTGTGGAGGGAAGGGACAGTGGGGGAGAAAGACAGATGACAATATAAGATGAGGTTCCTTTCAATCCAGGGGAACAGCATGGGTTTGTGAAGAATAAAATAAATTTCTCTGCAATGTTGATTTTTATGCTGTACATAGATTTTCCCGCAGGAGGCTTCCAGATTGTCTGGAGCAGGTAATGTAAGGAAGCCTGACATTGCAATGTAGGGAAGCCTGACATTTAGGATTGCTTCTTTAAGGCAAAAAAGAGTTTAAATGGTAGCAATGGAGGAGCCTGCTGTACCTATGTATAGCACAACAAGAGAATGCTTAACACTTGGTGCATGTAGCGGGTTGGAGTATGGAGCATTTTTACAGGCACTTAAAGAACTGGACTCTTAAAGGAAAATACCATAATGCCATGTCTGAAAATGTACATGCAATTTTCTTACTTGCTTTTCTTTTTTTTCTCACATCTGATTTTGATCAAAACTTGCTTTCAAGCAAATGTGTTTTGCCCAGCTAAGGACAGAAATGGACTGGGTTGGAATGCCATATTCTCTTCTATTCTCTCATGTAAATGAATATTCAGAGACAATGAATAATTTCATTAAGTCACAAGTTTCCACTCTCAAAAAAGACCATAAATGACAGCATTATACAGCATCCCCAACCTACTGGTCTAAGCCCAGTTACTATCATACTACGCTTTGAGAAATTGGAAGGGTATTTCCTGATGGCTTGTGAACCTTTAGGTATCTGTAAAATTGCACTTGAGAATAGCTTCCAAGTCTCTATCTGAAGCTGTGATCTTGTATTGTGAGACTCAATATGGCTTAAACTCTGGCTTCTTAAACAAGTAAGTTCCATTTTTAAAATAGTATTGGTATTTGAAACCTAATAAAAGTTGCCTCGAATGTGAGTGAGATGAAAACTAGCAATGAAACCCCTCAGACAGTTCCATTCTGCTGTCAAACACTTTTACTTTTTGGAAAGACATGTACATGTGAATAAGTCATAGATTTAGTTCTTCAACAAAAACAAATTATAAATAATTCAGAAGAGCAAAAGATAGTTGCAATGCTTATCACATAATGTAATGATAGGAAAAACTGATTCTAGAACACTCACTACAAATAATCACCTTTTCCTTAGGACTGATGCATTAAGTATGATGGTTAATTCGAAACATGATAGTGTAAGTTAGACAAGCAGTCAGTTTTACTTGCAGTGGTCTAATTCTTTAACTGAAGTTCTTGGAATTTGTCCTGCGTCTTTTAAGATATTTAAAAAAACTGTAGTGCAGGATACTTCCTACTATACTGAGAGAAATACAGAACAGACTTCTGTATTGATAGCCTGTGCCTTCAGCTAAATAGATTCCAGGCCATGATGCACTAGGGCCTTGAAGAGATCAGAAAATCATCAGGAAGAGTGACAACTGCTATGGTTTAACTCCATCCAGCACCTCAGTCCTATACAGACAGGTCCCATCTCAGTGAGATAGGGGAGAGAATCAGAGGGCTAATGTGAGAAAACTCACAGGTTGAGATAAAAGACAGTTAACAGGTAAAGCAAATGTCTGCAGGCAAGGTAACACTGGGATTTATCCAGTGCTTCCCATAGACAGAGAGATGTTCAGCCATCTCCAGAGAAGCAGAACTCACAGCTGGGATCAATTGTCCAAACTGTGTCCCATCCCAACTCCTAGCCTGCTTGTTGTCAGGATTGTGTGATGACCAGAAAAGTCCTTGGCTATGTGTAAGCTCTGCTCAGCAGTAAGGAGAACATCCTTGCATTGCCAACACTGTTTCCAGCTCACAAAAATAGAAAACACAGCCCCATACCAGCCACTGTGAAAAAAATTCTACGCCACCCCAAACCAGTAACAATGAAGGAAGAATTTGTCTTTTGAACTCTTTTTCAGAGGTAAAAATAAGGTTCATTTACTAGGTGGAGGAGCAACCTTCTCCTTTGAAAGCACAGTAGATGTTGTTTGTCTGCTGAAAATTCCGATTTGATTATGCATCTGAAGCATCACACATAGGAGAACAGCCCCTCTGTTCTTCCTTGGGGAGAGCTTGGTTTACAAGCTAAATGCCTGAAAATGGGATTCCTGTAAGTATGTCAAGAAGTAGTTTCTTGGAGCCTTGACAGTTTGCTATTAAAAACTCTGGAGAGGCTTAAAGGCTGGGATTTAGCTTTTCATCTAAATTTTTTGATCAATAATAATTTTAAGAACTTCATCTTTTGGATTTGAAATATATAGGTAGGTCCTCATGATCTATGGATCTGGATCCTATCAGTTTGTTGAAATATTAAGTGAATCTCCTCTGTATCAGTGATCTGAATGTAATGTGTTGTAAAAATAAAATAATAAAACACAGATGTTTCTTAAGAGAAATCTAGACAATAGAAACATTGATGTGGTCATTTGGTATTTAATATAGTCCCATAAACTGAAGTGAGATTTTACAAGGTCATATTCTAAAGTACATAATAATCAAATATTAGATGCTTCTTTTTCTACTCTTTGCATTTTTAAGATACTTTATTTCAATCATACTGTTAAAAATATCAATTAAGTTGTATTATTTTATGTCTGACAATGGTCAGGAGCAACACAACAATCAGGAATTCCAGTATGCTGGAGACAATAAAGGAAAAAGGTAATGATGAAAGGCAAATAGCACCTAGCAGTTTTAATACAATTGTCTGGGCATGAAAACATTATGAATATAAATCTGTTTCTCCTAATTAAAAGCAAACAAACAAAACAAACAGTTTTCTAAATAAAATAGCATTATTTTAGGTTATCACTGTCCTTTTACTAAGGGAGATCTTGGTGCTGTTAGATATGATTTAAATTAACCTTGTTGAGACTAAATAAGAGCATTTATCAATCAGTGTGATCTAAGAGGAGAATGTTGTGTTCAGAACTGCTTTCCAGTTTACCACAATAAACCTTTTTTTTCCCATTTCAGTGGAAATTTCTGAATGTAAATATGTATATATGGTGCATTGTGTGCTTATGCAACTTCGAATGTCTTCAGTTCTCAAAACTGATTGAAGCATATATCTATGGAATATATTCATGTTGACTTGAGTAGGGTTTCATAGTGTGTAATTTAAGGTGGCACTTGGGCTACTGTTGGTTTAATTTGCACTTTTTCTTTTCTATGTATTATTTTTACCCTCTGTTCACATTTTTCATCAGTGGTCTGAACAATCTATACCTTCTTCACTCCTACAGAGTGTATGAAGTTACATTTGAACTCCTGTTAATTCAGCAGGAGTTAGCACTTAGCAAAATAAGTGCTCTTTATACCCTTAAGGAAGAACAGTATTGCTATCAGGAATAATTTTGTCCTTGACAAGTTCCTATTTATGTGACTTATTCATACCTTGTTTACTCATTCTTCATGCTTTCTTTCTTTTGTATATTCAACATCCTAGATGCTTCCTTCTGAAAACATCAATTTTGATTTCTTGGATAAAATAGATGAAAAACAAACCCTTACTACTTACTATCAAAGCCCCTTAACCTTTTCTGATTCCTACAGTTTATTTGTATTGCACAGTGTTTTAATTCTACTAAACAGAGTAAAGAGCACAGAGGGTCAACAGGTGCCGTATAGAAATTCTGTAACAGTGTTAAAGACTTCATACCTTTGCATTGCTAACAAATCAATATCTGGACAGCTTATGCATTTTTGGGGGGGAAAATACAGTGATGGAAAAAAAGATTATTCCTTTTATAAGTAATTATTTGCTTAAAAGATTCATTGGCCCTTCTAAACCCGATCGCTTTTTGAGTGTTGTGCACAATGCACGCTTGTCTGTTTGTCTGATCAATATGTATTAGATGTTCATCCAAATCCACTAGCTTTGTCAGCTTTTAGGTCCCTGTCCTTGGCTAAAATGTGCTACTGTTTTACCATTTGGGGGTACTCTTCTGAATGCTCTGGAGCTTTCCTATGGATTTGATGCAACTGCAAAAAGAGGTATGGTCCTTGGTGTAAGAAAAAGCCTTGCAAAGTTCTAGAGCCTTTTATCATGTCACCGTCCTTCAGTGTGCAGAGATTCTCAGCTGTAAATCCAAACAAAGTTGTGGCCCATTCCTTGTAGAGCTACATTCCTCTCTATGCAATCACTTTTTTCTCCTTGCTTCAGTTCCCAGCACCTAAAAGGAGAGAGCAAAAAGATTTAAGGAATAGCTGAAGGATCACAGCTTCATGCTGTAGTTCAGCAGCTTTTCACAAAGCAGCAGTGTTGAGGTGGTGTAGATATTTCTCATAAAAGAGAAATATCTACAGACAGAGCCCTGTAAGGACCCCTCAACTTTGTCATTCTTCTCTGATACCTTCTGTAATATTGAGCTGCCCTGAGGACATTTCAGAGCTCATTTCTATTGGATTATTTGTGGAAGGTGAAAAAACAGATATGTAAGTTAAAGTAGACTGGGGATGAGAATCCTAAGTGATCACTTGCTGATCATAACACTTGGATGCATGTCTCTGTGTCTGTGCATAGTCTTGGGTTTTTCCATATGCACCCTTGTGAAATCTCTGGTTTTATTAAAATACTTCCTTCTTTCATAATCAGAGAAAAAGTTAATGCAAGTAAAGTCATTCTAGAGGACATTCTCAGAAACACAAGGATAAAACAGAGGGTAAATGCCAGGGAAGGAGAATGTATTTTGTTGCATTTACTCTGTTCCATTTTAAAATGCCACTGGTGTTTGGCACTTAGCCATTTGTTAGAGAAAACACATTCTGAGTCTCAGAGTCCTAATGATGTATTAGAGATTAGAAGGGAAAATTATAATTAATTTTGTGTAAAGTCCAAAGGCAAAATGCACTTGAGTTAGGAAAAAAAAATTGTCCTGTTTCAAGTGCTGGCATTCTTCAGAGTCATGATGGGGACATATACAGGAAGAGGAGCTAATGAGCTGCTGTTTTCTAATCAAAGCCAAAAAAAACCCAAAAAAAAAACCCAAAACTAAACCAAAAAAAACACCCCTAGTAATAAAATTACAAGCTTAACATTTCAATGTCATTTGCAAAATGACAAAAATAGCCCATTGCTTACTCAATTAAGAAAGAATGATGAAGTTTAGTGCTCGTGAACAGTTTTGTTGTCACTTCTCTTAGTAGGTCAAATGTATGTGCTCAGCTTAGTGAAGTGATAGTGATTAGTTAGATAGTGAACACTATCATAAATATCCTAAATAAAAAAATAAATACCTATCATATTTCTTACAGTTTATTGATTAGTCAAAGAAGGCAGATATTGATAGATACTGTGGGTTTTTTCATAAGCCTTTCCTGTTGAGAAGTGCTTCCAGTTCCACATATATGTATGTCCACCTCTGCCAATTTGTCTTGGTTAATAATAAATACATGACATAATTAAGAGGGAAAAAAATTGTGCAGCACTCAAGATGACAGTTTCTTGAAGAAACTGAAAAGAAAATATTGAGAAATACTGATTTGATCAATCATAGGAAATTAGTCTACCAAGATGACACATTTGAAACCTACCAAAACCACTTTCAAAAGTTGGAGTGGGAAGAAAAATAGACATGAATGACATAATAACAGAAAACCCTAGAAGGAAAGGCCTGTTCACCTAGGAAGATATTGTTATACAGAGAAGATATGAAAATAAGAAATATGTTGAATAGTTTTGAAAAATTGAAAAGTAACCTTAACTCCCTAGATGTACTTCAAGTTTAAGCAATTCTCCAATAAATCCTCAGATTGTTTTTTTTCAAATGTCATTTGCTTCTTTATGAGTTAGTTAATCAGGTAAATAAGAACTGATGAGTAAATCAAGTAGGAAATTCCAGGGAAAAGCATTTCTTAAGAATTCTTGAATATTTAACCACATTCCCTTCACTTACTAATATTTTATAAGTAAAATATTAACTTTGTGTTCTAATTTTTCTGAGCTTTGTACCCAAACTTAGTGATAGTAATAATGTTCACTGTAAGTCATGCTGTGGTAACATTCTCAAGTGAAGGATCAGTCCTTGAAGACTTGACATTAAACTTGTGTATATTAAAAATAAGAGTAGCCAAAACTAGCCTTTAAAAGTGAAATATTCTTTAAAAATTATTCTTCACCTATACAAAAATAACATGTTCTCTGTTTTCCATGAATCAGGTTTCATGGAACACCCTCTCCCCTTCACCTCTTCCTGATCTCAAGGGAATGGTATAAGGTATTATGATACATGGCACATGCAAGTATCACTACCCACTTTGTGTTTCTGTGTGTACTGTCTGCAGCAATAGCCAGTTCCCTCTATGTCTGAGACAAGAAGTGCAGCTGCTGAGTACATGTGGTGTAATGGCCATAAACCAAAACACACAAGTTCTACCTCAGCATGAGGCACTGGGGATATCAGAGCACCGGAACAGGCTACCCAGGGAAGGTGTGGATTCTCTCTCTCTGGAGACATTCCAAATGCACCTGGGTGTTTTCTTGTGTCACCTGCTCTAGGTGAACCTGCCTTGACAGGGGGGTTGAACTGGATGGTTTCCAGAGGTCCCTTCCAACCCTAAGAATTCTTTCATTCTCTGAAGATAAAGTGTATCCTCACAGCTTTGACTGGTTCAGCTAAAGTCTTAGGATTTACCAATGAAGTAGTTTAGAGGAAGAATGAGATTTCATAACTTAAAGGAGCTTTCAGAGTTTTTTTGATAAGCCTTGTTCATGCCCCAGGGTCTTAGTTTGAAAAAGACAGGTGTTTGCTAAGGAGGGCAGGAACTTCTCTTGAAATGGAAAAAGTATAAATTCACCCCCTTTCTGAATTATTCTTGTGGATGCTAACTCTGAAACAGAGAGCTGTAGAAGTTGCAGGCTGCATAGTTTCTCAGTCTTGCCTGAGAAAGTGGCCTGAGAATTCATGGGGAGCATTCAAAACAATCCTCAGAGACAGAAAACAGCCTTGCAGGTGTTGTTTTTCTGTCCCTTGTTTTCTTTGCAGGAGAAAGTCAGGGGGTGGTGTGCCCCACTGACCAATGATGGTGATGTAGTAGTTTGCTAACCAATAAGAGTCTCCTTTCTGTACTTTCCACGTATCGGTCTATAAAAAAAAGACCTGAAGCAATAAACGGAGAGAAATTCTCCTGATCGACTCCAAGAGAGTCTGTGTCGTTTCTTCCCAGCCGTTCCTAATAGAGCGACATATTATTATCTTGAAAGTGAGGGGTTCTGTTGGGGGTTAGGTGTCCTTCCTTTTGTTCCTTTTCACCTGTAGAATTTTTTCCATTAGTTGCAGGGAAGCCTGACTGCTTGCACTTATTTGCTGCTTGAGAAGACAAAGAGTTGGGATGGGCCCAGGGGGAAGGAGGCCAGTTAAAAGGGAGGGCAGGGGCAGGGGCAGCTGCTGGTGGTCTCACTTCTTCAGCTTCAGAGCAGAACACAGTTGGAGCTGTTGGTGCTTGGGGAAAGGAATTCACCATAACCCAGACAGAGCTGCTGTTGCTTCTTCTTCATCTATGGGGCCGCGCAAGCCCTGTCCTCCCAGGACATGTGGCAGTGCCAGCCACCGCTGCGGAGCTGCTGATACATCTTTTCCACTGGCCCGGGATCTCTGTTCATTCCTGCTGTTCCAGCTGGGTGTTCTGCCGAGTCCTGAAGGACCACTGGGACTGATTGCCCGAGGGGGTTTGTGAAACAAAGCCTCTCCTCCATCCTTTCCTGTCTTGGCCAAAAAGGCTGTCACAGGATCCATGGTTCTGTTTTGTTATTAATACCATAGTTGTTGTTTGTTTGCCTTATTATACACACTAGTAAAGAACTGTTATTTGTACCCCCAGATCTCTGCCTGAGAACCCCTTGATTTCAAAATTATAGTAATTCAGAGGGAAGGGTTTGCATTTTTCGTTCTACGGTAGGCTTCTGCCTTCCTTAATAAACACCTGTCTTCCAGAGACAGGCTCTCAGGCAAAGATATGGGAATAGGGGTAACAGTTCTTTACTAGGAAAATTAAAATAACAATGCAGTAGTACAAAAAACATTGACAGTCAGGATACAACCTGACTCCCTGTTGATCAGGGTGTTGGTAGCAGGCCAATTAAATGGTGGCTGCAGTCCTCCTGGAGTGACAGATGTTGTTCTGTTGATACAATGATCCTGTAGAAGGATGTAGTTTTCCTCTGAAGGTCTAGTGGTGGTGTAGATGGGTCTGGTCTTCCTCTGGAAATCCAGTGGAAAAAGGCTGACTGTGGTGTTGAAAGGCTCAGATTATATCCAGGTAGGAATGCTTGACTCCTCCCCTGGGTGGAGCATTTGGGATGATGCAATTTTATCAGTCATGCTGTGAGATTCAATGACCCATTAACAGAAGGTATCCCCTGGAGGGAGGATGAGTCATGGAAGAGATAAAGAACACTGCCCCACCTGCTGTCAACAGATGGTAGTAGAATACATACTTTTGATTACCTCTTGCATTGCAACCCAAGACACCCAGCTACAGCAGCTGAAAAATCCAGAGTAAAAGGTGTAAATTTGTGATATATTGCCGTGTATTTCAAGCCTAATTTATCTTTCTTCTCAATTTTGTTTTCCGAAATGAACTCTCATTTTGCTGCCTGATTTTTCTTGTGATTTTCTCTGCTAAACTTAATGTAGATATTTTAGTTTTACTGCTATGCTGTAAGTTTTTTTTCCCTAGTGTTCAGCTGTCTAAGCAGGCACTTGAAGTCTAGTCAATTTTTAGTCTCAGAAAAAATAAGTGTCTATATGATTTTTGGAATTGCAATTTAGTTTCAAAGAATGCAAAAGGCGCTGGGTGGGATGAAAACATCTGTCTGTACTGTATTGACATTTATTATGAATTTAGTGTTTTCTTTATTGGAAAACACAATTCAGATCTCCTATTTTAAAAACATTAATCTTTCTTTCAAAGGTACATTTACCTTTTGCTTATATAAAAATGTCTTAATTTACATGTTGAGTAGAAGTATAAATGTGCACATGCTGAAGATTATATACATGGTTATTTTTTTTCCGCAGAATGAAATGTCTTTTTACTCTTGTGTTTGCCTGGATAGCTTTATTAAAGAGAGCAGAGATTTCTTTCAAAAATATTCTTATGTGTGTATAGTTTGCATGAAAGCGGTGTTTTAAGAAACATGAAAAATTGAATCTGGGAATATTTCACTGTATCAGTGTGAAGTGTGTGTACTTGCATAAGTAACTATGGTTAAAATGTAAACATAAAAGCCAGGACATGAAAAATCCAATATTTCCTGTTAGTCTGTACAAACATGCTTCTGACTGAAATGATGTGTCTTTGGACCAGGTCTCAGTGGTACATGATTTAAAACTGAGATAGCACATGATTATTATTAAATATCCTCTATAGGGAACAAGCACATCTGCAAATCTGCCAAAGGGGCTTAAAAGTGTTAGGAAGAAAAATAGGAGGAGGATGAGTAGGAACAAGAGTTACCTGCATAGAGTCACAAATCACTCACAGGAAATACCAAAACTGATCCAGTCTGTCATAGGCAGAGGTGTTTTGGATGTGCTGGAGAATGTCCAGAGAAGGGCAACAAGGCTGGTGAAGGGTCTGGAGTATGAGTTTGGAGCTGGGGGTGTTTATTCTGGAGAAAAGGAGGCTCAAGGGAGACTTTATCACTCTTTACAACTCCCTAAAAAGAGGGTGTAACTGGGTAGGTATTGGTTTCTTCTCCTAGGCAACCAGTGACAGGACAAGAGGAAACAGCCTCAAGTTGTGCCACGGGACGTTTAAATTGCATGTTAAGTAAAATTTCTTCAGTGAAAGGGTGGTTGAACATTGGAACAGGCTGCCCAGGGAAGTGGTGTAATCACCATCCTGGAAGTGTTCAGATAATGTTTATATGTGGCACTTGTGGACATGGCAGTGATGGGTTAATGATTGAACCTGCTGATCTTAAGAGCTTCTTTTTACAACCTAATGTCTTTTCCATGATTTCCCATTCTTCCAGTTACAACCCAAATGTTGGTGTCGAGGAAGCTGCTCAGAAAGGGACTGCAGCACAGCAGCTTCTCAAGGACCACTGAGTTTTGGGGATTAGAATACTTCTTGCTGATGATCCCAGGAGGTTTATAATGCACAGGTATAGATACAGACATTAGTCAGGTTATAGAGCTATTAATAATAGTATGTGCCTTTATTTTTTGTTTATCAGAGACCCATCAAGTTTCCTGTTCAGACCTGAGGTTGATATTCAGAGGATTTGTACTGAGGGGTGTTGTAATGTGCAGGACTGACAGCCGTGCAAAACCTATTGTGTGGCACAGGATTTATGTGCCTTGGGTATTGATCTAATTCATACAGAATTCACATGAATATATGAGGTGAGAGAGACCATTTATTTGTAACACTAAAATAAAGTTTCCATGTAAAGTTCCACCTTTATTTTTTATTGCTTTTGTACATTTTGTGGCAGTCAGATATAATGAACTGTAAAAACTGAAATAAAATAAAAAGTCAACCAGATTCTCTCAGCAAACATCTGAAAATAATGATACTTACAGAACAAAAAAGCTAAAGCATAGGTATTTATAGTGTGAGGTAATAAATCGTTTCTTCATGCTTGTTTTTGGTTTTCCCGTAGAAAAAAATCTATAATGTATTGTAAAATGCAGATATTCATTAAAATTGATAATACTGAGCCAGCTGCTGCAACTTCCTACCAAAGGGCAGCAGGAGCAACAATACAGAAATCCAGTCTAGGAGACCACAAACTGGTAGTAAATTAGAGTGGCACATAGAGTAATGGTAAATTCAGAATGAAAATATTAATTAGGAATATTTATTTAAAATCTATTTTCCTGTCAATCAGTTCCTTGCTTCCAGTGTGCATTTTCAGATTTAGTAGATGAGAAAAAATGTTAAATAGTTTTGTTTAATAGTCAAATTAGGAAAAAAATGCACTTCTCAGGGTATGTGTAATCCTGCCTACAAAAATATATTCTAAGCTATTTTATACCAGTAATACTTAATGTATATTAACCTGTGTTTAGCCATACAGATATCTGAGATGCCAGTATGTAGTTACTTGATTCCTACTGTAGACTGAACAAATGCCACCCTAAATTCCCATATGTATTAGTAATTTGACCTCAAATTCATCTCAGGCACTGAGAGTGGACTCTAGAGTGATATCCTTCCAGCTTTAGGTAAGCAAAAGGAGAAAACTGCCCTTCGTCACAAAACATCAGGGCTGAGAAACAGAGTTTTCAACAGCTTAGATTGACATGAAGGTTTGTATAAACCTTATTAAAACTGAACAAATATTACCTGGATAAGTATGAGTAGCTTTACAGTTAACTGAGAAAGTAATGTAATTACAGGCAGTAGCTGTAAAATTGGAACACTGTGAAATAATTTGTTTTGTCACTGTGCTTGAGGAGCTATACAAGTGATTGAAAGGAAATATTGGACAAGACTTGGCAAAGATCTCACATTTTTGTCAAAAAAATGGTGGAGCTAAATCCATCTCTTTCACAAAATATAGGACAAATATGCCAAATCCACTTTATGTAGCTGCCGTTACATTTTTCATTGAAATGGTAGATATCAAACATCTCTAAAACAAATACAGATTTCTCCATGTCACTTTCTGTAAAACAGACAAGTCTAAATTTAGATTCCTTTATACAATCTTTTGGTGCTCAGCTGTATCAAAGTAACAAAAAATATATTGGTCTTTAACCTTAATTCTATGTCTACTTACTCAGAAATAAATATACCCTTACTTACTCTAGTAAACTTTTCAAACTGAGTCAGTGTTTGTTTTCTTTCCTATCTACTTAAAATTCTGCTACTTTGTTTTTTGTTTTCATTTTTGTTTTAATAAGGATAATTTTTCATTCAGTTTCAACAAAACAGGAAAATATTGAAAAATTCAGTCTTGATGGTCAAATAGTGGTAACTAAAAGAAAGCCTTCAAGGTTTCAAACAGACAAAATTTTAGAAGAAAATTAAGTTACCTTTTTTCATTTATATTATATCTGCTTTATAGAAATTAAGTGTATTTTTTCAAGCTGTTATTAATAGTTTAGTATTTTTACTGAGAAAAAGTTCAGATGTCTGGGTTAACTTGAAGGTTTAATTATAATGATATGCTACAAATTCCTTTTCCTGAATTAAAAAGTATTTGTTATTATTTTTTGGGTGTATTTTCACCTCATTTTTCCTGGAATTTATTTTTCATAATATTCCCACAAAGGGACTTACAGATACAGATACTCCTCTTTTGTTACCTAAATATATTGATCTCCATTTGCCTCCTTTGCTTAGGGTCTTTTCCAGTTCTGTATTCATCATGGCTTTCTGCTGAAGTAGCCCTGGTGCAGCTTTATCTTTCTGAATCAGAGCTTTTAGAATTGGAAACAGATTTCTGTGAGGACTTTACCACTGTCAGAAAGGGACTCACATTTTTTTTCCTCCAAACTCAGTCTTACCTATTCATATATCCAAAAGACTTTGGATTACAATATTCTCCTGAAAGCTTTATTCCCTACCAATTCTTAGGGGAGAACCAGTGACTTCATAATTTTGTTCTGGCTTCTTCACTTTCATTGGACCATTCATTAGGTGAATATAATCTGCATATATGTATTTGCCAACCTATTGTATTATTTTTACCAGTCATCAGTATTAATTATTATTCCCTTCACATATCATTTCTTTTATGTGATTTTGTGGATTGTTTTACTTCAATGCTAAAAATGTTAAAGACAGGGAGCAGGAATCCTTTCCTGTGGACCACTGAAAGCCCCCCTAGAGAGTAACGTATCATATAAAGAAAAAATATTTGGAACTCCAGGATGTCTGATTTTAATGCAAATATTAGCTGCTATATTGATACTGTGTTTTCCTTAAAACTTCATTAAAACTTCATGTACACATATTGTCAGTTACAGAAATGTGACTCTCTCTATTACATTTCTCATTTTCCTGTGAAGAAAACAGAATAGTTTGGTATTGTTTATTGAAATCTTCTCACATAGTCAGAGAGTAGTTTTATTAGCACTTTGAATTCTTTGATTCTTTATAATTTGGGTTTTGTAGCATGCTTTTTTTTTTTTTCCATTCTTTTTTTTTTTTTTGAGGTTCATTAACCTGTAATTACATACCTCATCCTGTTTATCTGTTTATATGCACATTATCAACTCATTACTTTTCTATCAGTTTCCTAGTTCTTCCTCAGCACTGCAAGACTTAATGGAAAAGAACATTAGTGGTTGAAAGTGGTTCCTGGAGAACCCTCAGATGAAGGTTTTGTAGACTTACTGACATAAAATGGCTCAACTGTGTGACTAATCCATTCTGGAAAATGAAAAGTAGTTTATCATCACCTAAAACTCATTTTTTAGTTCAAATGCAGAACAAATTTGTTGTCTGTTAATGGCTGTCAGTACCCAGTTATCTGCTGTTATCTGTTTATTTGTTAACAGCTTTTTGGTTCTGGTGGTGTTTGCTGCTGCCCCATGCCATACAACTATTTTTTTACTTTTCTGTTTTACAAACTACTTTGCTTGCAGGGATGATCACCTAATAACTAATATACATTACAAGCTTTGATTACTAAAAAGGAGCAATTAAATAGTCTAAGTCTTGAAATCTCAGCAGTGAGTAATTTTATTATTTCAATGTGCTTTTTTCATAGTAGAGGTGATTGTCTTTCCTTCTGCTCGGTAAATTCAAGGCAAAACAACCATTCTTCACTGGCTCTTAGTCATGGAATAGGCACAGTTACCAAGTGCTTTCTTTCATAGCATTTCACATCATGTCATGCAGTCAGTCAAGGATCAGAGTCTGCTGTTCATGATGAGAAGCACAGTCACAAAGCCAAACGACAAAATATATTAATTTTCTCCCTTTTACGAATGAGCCAAGGCTGGTGTCAGCCATTGGAAGGAGTGGTGGTGTACTGAGACCTGACTTGACAAAGCAACAAGGATCTGTCAGTCAACATTGAGTATTACATATAAAATTTGAATAAATTCAGCAATATATGATGACTACATAAGTATCACATAAAATTCCTGAATATTTTGAAGTTTGAGAAATCATAGCATCTGAAATTTTATCTGAACTTTATGGCTTATCACTTTATGAAGTGGGTTAGATTCCTACCCGGGTTCAAAACACACTCAATGCTAGCTAAGCTAAATTTGTTTCCCTGTCTTAATAATGCAATTTATATTTATACAGGTAGTTTTATAGAGAGAGAGAGGAAAGATTAAAGATTTCTGTATTTATGAAAATATACTCTGAATGCTAACAGATGTGAACATTTCAGGAGCAATGTAGTGGAAACAACTCCAATATTTCTCTGATTAATTTCAGTATCAGGCTAGATTTATTAGGTATAAAGTTTATAACAAGTTGTAATGCAAAGGACAAAAAGGGTTGGCTTAATTTAATTTAAATGAAATTTGAATTCCTTTTGGCCAGATTTTAAAATTTGTTCAAACAGCCTTTACAATGCTGGCCTAGAAGCCTAAGTCATTTCAGAAAATAATACCTTTATTATAAAAGACTTGAAAAATTGTATTGCTTACCAACAGCCATGTCTGCTAGCAGCTGACCTTGAGATCTTAAAGTTTTACAATTTATGTGATTCCAGTAATCAGTAAAAAGAAGCAAGAATGTGGAATTCCTCTCAGCATTTTCTCAGCCATACAGCTCTATTGGACCATGAGTTGGTCTTCCAAATATAGCCGAAGCAAGACACTGTCTGGATGACACTCCAGAATGGAAGATTATGTAAGTGCAAATAAGATAATGTTTTGTCATAATAATCAGATCATTGGCATTTCAATAATTCATCCTTGTAGCCAGTTTTCAGGTGACTGAGTAAGAAGGGCAACAATAATGCTACCCTTTGTGTCTTGTGCTATCAAGTAATTGTGCTCTCAATTAGTTGGTACTGCACAGAAGCATAAAAGTATATGCAATATATGCTTGTTTCAGTTAAATGGAGACATTCACCATAACATTTTGTAAGGATTTGTTTTACAGAGAGTGGTCTTTACTAGTAGCTACCCTGTAATGGAGATGTTCCAGAAAAGGCCTTGTGATTAAATCAGGTTCCTACCAATTTTAAATACCTTTTTTCAGTAGAATAATACATGAAAGTGAAGATTAACCATGTGCATTGTACATTAAATTAATATAATATCTAATTCAATCAATGAAGTAATTAATAAATTAAGAACATCCTATTCATTGTGGGCACTGCAAAATATAATATGGCCAAAGCACCAAATAGCAGAAGCTTAACTACCCTCTGACATACTAGTTTAATGAAGAATGATGTGAAACAGCTTTTCAGAACTGAAAAGTGTAAACTGGAAGTGTAAATCATGGGATCAAAATCTTGGAGAATACTACATCAAAAAAATCCAACATTTCTATTATTTGGAGGGAAAGATTTAAAACCTTCCTTTCTCATTTTCTGTTTCTTCATTCCTTTTGACTTTTGCACAATGTTCTATAGTATCTCTCTGACTTCTATGCCTTGTCAGAGCTCTGCTTGATAAGATAATGTGTCCATGACACTCATGCTGTCTTAGTAGATTTAATCTTCCTTCCTTCCTTCCTTCCTTCCTTCCTTCCTTCCTTCCTTCCTTCCTTCCTTCCTTCCTTCCTTCCTTCCTTCCTTCCTTCCTTCCTTCCTTCCTTCCTTCCTTCCTTCCTTCCTTCCTTCCTTCCTTCCTTCCTTCCTTCCTTCCTTCCTTCCTTCCTTCCTTCCTTCCTTCCTTCCTTCCTTCCTTCCTTCCTTCCTTCCTTCCTTCCTTCCTTCCTTCCTTCCTTCCTTCCTTCCTTCCTTCCTTCCTTCCTTCCTTCCTTCCTTCCTTCCTTCCTTCCTTCCTTCCTTCCTGCCTGCCTGCCTGCCTGCCTGCCTTCCTGCCTGCCTGCCTTCCGCCTTCCTTCCTTCCTGCCTCCCTGTTTGCCTGCCTGCCTTCCTTCTAGAAAAAAATTGGATTAGGTTCTATTCCTTCTTGGGGGGCAGGTGAGCAGTTTTCTACAACTTTCAGTATAAACTGCAGCTCCAAAAAAACCAGGATATCTGACTGCCTGCAAGAGTGGAAAACAGCAGAGCTGTAACAGCAAATTTGAGATACAATATTTAAGTTCCACCTTTATGCAGAAACTCTGATAGCAGTTTTACCTCTAAAGTCTATCGAAGATGATGATGTATAATGTAGGTGAACTTCAAAGAGAACACAGATTGCACAGGTGTTTCTAAGTGCTCAGTCTGACCATATAGTCTGTTTTTCCTCTAGTAAGAGGAGAAGAATAATATGTTAGTTTACTCATAACTCAGAAAAATTTTCTCGATGGATATTGAGATTTTCTGCTTTACTGTATTTCAAAGTACTTGGCACTTTTTTATTTTAAAAAGGCATTTTTTTTAAATTTTTTCCTATTTTGTCATTCTTTTCTGTTCCCTGTCTGACTGGTTAACTGAGTGGAAGAAAATATTGATGCTCCCTCTGTGGAAGTGCTGCCTTTGTTACTATTCATAAAATGTAATGGTGATTTCCATGTACATACATTTTGGTTCATATAAACAAATTTGGCAATTTGTTAGTTTGTGCATTTAGTTTTGCTACACAGAACCTCCAATTTTCTACAGAGTGAATCCTGCTTTATAAAATGCATTTGGAAATCAATGTCCCTTTTTCTTTCTCTCAATTTAAGAAAGAAGATGAGATTGATTTATTGATCTAATCCTTCTGTCCATGTCTATCTACCCACACATACATATATATGTACATATATATATATTCATATATGTTTATATATATATGTACGTCTCTGTAAATAACAGAACTGCCTTTGAGTTCTTTTATATACTTCCAGTAAACCCTTTCTAAAACTATACCTGTTTCATTTGTTTTTAAGACTTCATAAATGGGCTGCAGAGATTTGTCCTCTACCTGATTGAGGCACCATGTGAAGTGAGTTTCTCCTTTCTACACTTGACCTGCAGCTGTACCTTTCCTGATCTGAGATAGCTAATCATTTCTTATTTGCCTTGTACATAGTGGTTTCATTTTCTTTTATCATAATCCCTTTCTGAATTCCTATGAATATTTATTCAATATTTCATTATCTTGTATATAATCAAAGTGACAGTACATTTGGATGCTGAACACCGAGGCACGTAAAGATGCAGTCCCTGTGTAAACAGTGGAAAACCTAATTTCCCCTGAAATATTTATTCCAAATTCTTTCTGAAACAGAAGAGCAGAATAAAAGAATTTTAATTCCATGATGATATAACACATAGCTGAGAGTGGTTACAAAAGGTCAGAAGCTGCTTTTTTTTCACAGTCTCACAGATGAGTCTCCAGCCCCACTGGGACTTTCTGCTTCTGTCACTCTGCAAAGAAGCCCTACTGCTGTTTAAACAGGCAGTCTTTTGGGTTTGTTTTTCCTTTTTCCAAAAACCCATTTTCTGTGATCTTATTCCCAGTCAGAATATAAGAATATAAATTAATACTATATTTTTATAGAAAAGTGGTCATTGTTATGGACTGTTTAATAATCACTGCTAAGGAGAAAACAAATAAAAGTAATAGAGAATTTGATTTGTGTCACACATGACATGGAAACATTAGTCAAATAATTGCATGAATTCATTGAAAATTGCATTAATTATCCTTTGCTACTTCACATAAGCAAGAAATCTACACATGGATAAAAAGGTAACATTATCTTGCAGTGTTCCAAACTGCAAGGCGTTAATAGCTCATCTTCCTTTATGAGGAAAAATTGGAATTATTAAATAGTTAAGTGGATTTACTCAAATTCTGACTGAAGAGATGTATTTGAGTTTCAAATTAGGTCCCAAGGTACACAGCTATCCAAACCATAAAATATGAAAAACAGGTTTTTGATCAAAAGCAAGCCCTCATTCCCCTACCCACTTTACCCCCCTTAAAATATGACATTGCACCATATAATTGCACAGGAAATTAAAAATCTTTTCACAGGTTTAATAATAGATGAGATATAGGCCTTGAAATAATAGTTTTTATTGAGCTCTGCCCCTCTCTAGCACAGCATGCAATCTGTGGCTTACAGCTTGCACCTCTGTCAGCTCAGAGATGGATTAGCAGAAACAGCACAGGGTTCCATTTGGAGACCACAGGAAGCAAACAGGTGCCAAAAGCAAAAGTCACTCTCCTTAACTATTCCCCCCCCCCCCTTTTTTTTTTTTTTTTTCCTTCTGGTTTTGATTCACTAAAATTCATCTGAAAAAGATGCTTTGTAGGGTTGTACTTCACGGTCAGCAGGCTCTTTTGGAAGCTGCTTCTGCAGGTCAGTATTGTCTGGAAGCTCCTGCCTGTTTTCATACCATTTTTCATCAGAGTGACAGATACTGCACAAACACAGACATGCTTGCAATCCAAATCCATGACTGAACCTGGGGCTTTTGTCATCTCTGCAATATTAGGGTGTGATTTTGCATTATTGTGGATGAAGAATTCTTCTGAGCAGTAAGCTTTCCTATCTGTATTAATTGATAGGCAAATACAAAAGCTGCCTGTGAGCTGGAGAACGGCGTTTAATAGGCAGCAGTTGTTTCAGTTGGCTCTTCAGACCAATTTTCCATTAAGAAAGATCTTTGGAAAGGCTGGCAGGCAGAGGAAAGAAAAAAATTAGACTTTTAGGTCTGTGCATTCACGTAGATTGTGTTGGAAGTGGGAAAGTAGAAACAATTCAAAATTGTCAGTTCAGAACATGTCATGTGGTCACAGCATTTACAAATCACACTGTGTGCAACAAGCAGTAAAAAGCTCAGTAGTTTAACCCATTTCTGGGATTAGAGTTACTCTCCTTGCAGAACTCACTGCTGAGGACAGTTGGTATCTAGAAATATATAAACACATACATGTATATACATCTATATATTCTCAGATAAAACAAAAAAAGGTCAGTTAATAGAGAATTTAGGGAGCAGAGTTGGCCATCTTTATAAGGATTTGGAACTTTTCAAATGTAAAGCAAAGCAAAGCTTCAAGAAAACCTACAGAGAAACAATGTATGGAAATTATCAGACTGGTTTTGGTTTAGTATTTTAAACTGCTTTTCCTTCAATGCTGTTGGACACTTTAAGAAAGCTGTTTCTTTTCTAATCACTGCTGTCATTGTTTCCAGAAGGGTAGGAAGTGGTAACTCTTCATTTATGCTTAGTATTAGTACTGTAATCCTGCACACTAGAGGCATGTAGGGAAAAGAGAATTCTATGAATCTGATGTAAAGTTATTACTGCATGAATATCTGGAAATATTTGTGAAAATCTACAGGGACCCACCCTTATTTCAACATTTCAGTTCAATGTGGCAGACCCTGAGTTAAATCATCTACACTAATGTAAAATGCTGATTTTTAGTGCTTGATACTACCATGCTTTAGTTGGCCAACAGTTATTTCCTTTTGAAAGATAACACGTCTGAAAAACTATATATATATTTTTTTTTAATCTTACTAAAGTGGGACATGGTATAATTTTATTTCAGTACAGTCTTATCTGCATTCTGACAGAGCTTCGAGAATTTCTTCATGCTGTGTTAGGGTGTTTCAGTACATTTAATAAAATCTTAATAAATGTACACCCCAGAATGACTTTTCAAGAACCATAACATTAATAATTTGTAAGCTTAAATCGGAAAAAAGAGTATGTAAAGTAGGGTGTGTTTGATTTCTCAGCAGACCTCTGAGAGTATGCTGGTTTCTGGTGTCACCAGGACATTAAGGCCGACAGGCACAGGGATTTATTTTCTTCAAAAGAGTCACAAAGCACCTGATGAGGTTTTCTAGGCTGCTCACTCTGAGTGTGCTGTAGGTACATCTGTGCAGTCAGGACTGATGCAGCTGGATGGGTATTCAGCCTCAGATCAGTAATGTGGCTGAGTCTTGGGAGGTGCAGATGTCAGCCCAGCACAGTAGTTTGTGAGAAGGTTGAGGTCAAGTGCAATTTGTGTCCAGGACAGCTGATGCCAGGGGCAGCTACTTCCTTGGCTGGTTTCTGCTGTGAAAATTTAAGGCCCAGTTTTATATATTTTTTCACACTTACTGAATGTCTTTTGCAGAGTGCTCTTTATTCCCAGGCCTGTGCACTATCCCTGATTTAAGGAATTATGACTGAAATTTGTGGGAATCAGCAAATGAATTAATTGTTGTGTGTTAATGGCCCTCTCTTCCTCTGTTAAACCAATTCAGGGATCACAACATTAAATCAGTGTTTGGACATGGTCTCTTGTTTCTTAAGCAAACAGATTTAATGATGTAGACTCATGTTCTGCATCTGTAACTCTGGGGTAACACTCTTGGTTGAGTCACATTTCTGTAGCTTTATCATTTTTAACTGTAAGAGGAATTTTCTCAACAGATGCAGAGGAACATAATAATTTTCTCTGTATTTTCAAAATAAATAAAATAAGGCAAATTTAAATAAGAACTCCTAACAAGACAGACTGATATGAAATATGTATAAGCGTGACTTTAAAGCATGGATTGAACAAGGAATTTAGTAAAAGATGCATATAAGAGAAAGATAGTTTATTTTAATAGCTGAAAATAACAAATTCCAGCTTGGATGAATTCAGCTTGTAAATAAATTTGAGATTTTCTCACAGTAACAGGTATTAAAGATTGACCCAAACTCTATAGCATGTTTTGTAGACTCCTTTTTTTGGCTGATAGGTTTAAATGTCTTAAAGTCTAGAGATTGTTCTTACCAATGGTGCTGGAAGTAATTTAAAACTGTGTTTTTTATGTAAGAACCAGTTGTCAAAAATGTAGTGTCTGTCCACAGAAAGACAATCTCTGTGTGTGTGTGTGTGTGTGTGTGTGTGTGTGTGTGTATGTTTTCTTGGAGTGAGATGTTATGTGCTGATGAAATCAGTGTTGTAGGTAACATTCTGCTTACAGAGGAAATAGAGTTTCTGATGGAAGGCACTCAGTTTTGGGTTTAACATGTTGCCATAGACATTTTGATCTACCAGGTACTAAAAATGACACCTCCTGGGAGGTTTTTGTCCAAAGTCCATCAGGCTGAGCATCTGTAGGAAAGAGTACTTTATAGCATTTTACAACAAACCAGTTTTTTCCAATCAAAGGTTTGAAAACTTGGCTTTATTATAGGCATATGCACTTATTACTAGTGTATTTACACAAGGCAGAGTAATTTGTATATCAATATTTACTTTAAAAATGAAAATCAGAGAGAACATGTTGATTCTTGATCCATGCCTTTGGCTTATGTTGTTTAGTTTTTGCCTCAAGGAACAGAGTCTAGAGTTCGCTGGGTATCCAGACAAGGCTTTGTCTGTTTCTTTTCTGTGCCTTATTAGCAAAGCTGTGTATGTGTGGAGCTGAAGCACTGGGAAGGTGATTTACCCTGTGCTGATTTTGGTTTATGGCCATATACCTCTTTCCCTTTTTTATTTTTTTTTGTTTTGGGAGATGATGCTTCGATAGCAAGCAAATTATTCTTCTGAGACCATAAGATATTGACATGGCATTGTTGACAGCTGCCCAATGCTGGTTTCAATGCTGTTTTCAAAAGTGTAGGTAGATGGAGGCAAAGGCCAAACTGCCTGTTTTGTGGTTAGACAGGTACTGCTGATTAGGATATGATAAAATACCCCGGATATTTTAATACAGCTCTACAAGGAATGAAGTTGGTCCTGAATTTATTTAGCAGTGGTTTCCCTGGAGACAATCTGTGTGAGCTGGTTAAATTTTCAAGAAGAAATGCTAATAAATAAATAAATAATTTCATAATTAATGGGGTTGACTGACATTGGCCTGGCTGCCACATGCGCCCTTCCTCTGAAATGATGATTTACATTTCTCGCAGATGGCTGGTATTTGTTTTGGGGGCTCTTCAAGCAACACTATATACTGTAAATGATTTATGATGCTCTGGCTGTGATTATTTACTGAGAATCCTAATGCACTGAGTAGGGATTACAAAATGGTTGGTATTACACAGACAAAAATAAATTGTAAAATCCGGGATTCTTTTAGGATAAATACTACAAAGTTTGTTATTCATAACTGCCTGTAGCTGATGCTACTACACTAGCATTAGAATTACTGTGTTGGAATGTAAATATCAGAATGGTTTATAGCCTAGTTCTCTCGTAGTCCATAGCATGTACTGATTTATACTGACAAATGCCAAGAGATGATGTGATTCTGATTCTTCTTCCATCTGTACTTTGTAAATCAGGGATCCACAGAGGAGAGCACAGCTGTTAGTCCTTGCTTGTTTCTGTCTTTTGCATTAAATAATTTGGGGACTAAATAAACAGAAGAATATTTCAACCTATAGTTTAGGCAATCTGCCACTTTCCTTCCCTGTCCTTTAGGAGCTAACATCCTCAGCCTTCACTTCCAAGGTTAAGATTGAAAACGTCTCCATGTTGAGGAAGCCTGTGGCCTCACATGTGGTATTAACATACAGAAAATATTATAATGAGAGGTTTCTATTTCTATTAAGCTGTCTTTTCATGGGAATAACTATGCACACATTTACATATACAAAGGCTCAGCTCCATGTGGAGGAGTTGCAGGGAGCTGTATTTTCAATGATTAAGGCCCAACTTTAGTTACAATAGCCTGATCACCCTTGGTATGTTTAGAATCAGCTGCAGGGGAACAGACAGGACACTACAACCATTCAAATCTGAAATTAAACCACAAGCGTTTTAGATCACTATTAGGAAAAGGCCATCTTTCGTCACTCTCTATGAAGACTAAAAAGGGGATGCCATCTTTATTACATCTTCATAACACTCCTGTGTGCCACTGTCCTACAGGTGAAGAGTGAAGGTACTGAATCCATATCATAAATTAAAACACACTTAACGGCTATTCTGTGTTTTTCTTGGATTAAATGAATGAACAACCAGTGATATCCATAATATAAATTTAAACTATCATGTTGTGAAAGCAGACTTGTTTTTTGATGATTTTGTTTGTACTGAAGAGTATGCCTTAGGACATGATTACAGATTGCTATTCCATTCCACTCTGGTTTATGAATTAAACAAAGCAAAGCAGAAACAAAACAAACAGAAAACCTTGATAGAATGATGAAGCAAATATGTGGAGCTATAAATCACTGAGGACAGGGTGGAAACTCTTTAAACTTGCTGTGCACAATCTAATATATTTACACTTAAGTGATTTTTTTTAACTCTCCACTTCTTTTCTATAATGCACATTTATCACAATGTAGAAGAAAGAAACAATCAAGCTTTATTTTGTAGTGTTTGTTAGAAACATATTAATTTATATTGAAAGTAGAGATTCCATTCCATCTAGAATGGCTGCTTATTCATTAAATGTGTCATTAGGCAGACACCTCAAACAAGTTTGTTCTTCAATTAGAAGTGAATCAATTTTTTTACATGATAGCAGGCAGAAAGTTTTCTGTTATGGAGCACTTGTTGAGGTATTGTAAATAATATTAACAGCATTGCAAAAAAATAGTTTTAGATGTGCCTTTTGCAATATAGTTAATCAAATTATAATAAGGTGAATATATTACATATTTTTAATTTTTTTCTGAACACAGCCTGTCCATTGACCATAATCAAATCATATAATTTAACTATATACACATTAAGAAATCATGCAGTGCTTTGTTTTTTAGAGTAGAGGTATAGCATCTAGCAATGTCTTTAGGACTTGTTTTCCACATTATCATGGTTATATACTTTTATTTCTTTTTTTTGTTGTCATTCTGATTTTAAACATCTTGAATTCTAATAATGTTGAAAAAAATTTGAACCTTTTTTCCTTGCAATTTATCTTGCCTCTCTGGTGATATACTACCTCTCTCTCAATAGTTGTATTTATCTTATTAGCTTGTTATTGCAGGGCTGTTCTGAAAATAAGCTCATGAAATATTTTTTAAGGTTAAAAAATATTCACACCTTTTTCTAAATGGGTATTATCCTTAAAGATTATTCAAAAAATGTTAGTCCTAATTTTCAGTGTTTAAAAAGTCTATTATTCAGGAATTTAACTACAGTAATGGGAAATCTGGTGGTTTTAAGCAGTAGGATTGCTTTCAGATCCAGTGAGTATAAAATCTTAGAGGCTTTATATTTGAAACATTTTAAAACAAAATGATGAACTAGAAAATATTCTTTCTCTGTTTTCGTTTTGCCAACCTATGAAAAACTTTAGTACCTCTTTCCTTAAACAGAAAAATAGTAAATCAGTCAAATGAAATTTACAGATGTGTCCAGGTTTGCTATAAAAGTTCACACTATATCTTTACTAGATAGTAAAAATCATGAACATGATAGAGATATTCTTTTTATGGCATGTGATCATTTTCCCTCTCCCTCCCAAACTATCATGTCATGTGCTGCCAGCGGTAAATCCTTTTCTGTAAGAAAAAACTGTCTTATCACCTTTTTCCATTACATTTCCTTAGTTCCAACACTTCTAACCTGCTTTTGTCTTAGCTATTTCCCAATTAACATACCTATTTTATCTCAGACCTAGTGTTCTCTGCTTGCATTACCTTGGAATTTTTTCCTTTTTTCTTTTCAGCCTGGGAGAAGAATGCATATACTTGAAAGATTGGCCGTATGAATTTCTCTAATAAAACATGTTGTCTTTTTGAGGCAGTGTCTAACAACCCTGTTAATATTACCACTGCATTCCTACATAGTGTTTCAGTACTGCAGAAATTTGAGTCAAGTAATGTTTTGTTTAGTTCAGGGTTTCCTACTGGAAACAAATTTTGTGGTTGATAAATCACAGATGGTGTGGAAACTCATATATTCTGATCTTAATGCAGAAAAGAAAAGGATATTTTTAAGATGATGATCTAAACTAGGGTCCAGCCTCTGGATATTGTCCCCTGTAAACTGAATTGATACTGCTTCCAATTTTTAACTTCTTTTGTGGCTGTTAAATTGCTTTAATCTAAAATTTAATTCTATTTATGCAGGTAATGTATTTTATATTATACACTTTATATTCACTTAGAAGAACATATTATGCAAGTAGAAGGATAAGATGTTTATTTAATTGTGAGCATGAGAAAGCATTTCTTGACACATTACCTCTCCTTCAACAGGGTCTATACAATGAAAATTTGGATTGTGTCTCATTTCAGAGTAATTTCAAACTTACAAGCATGGTTAAGTTTAGTTATAAACTTAGTTAGTTATAGCCATATACTATGGCTAACAATGTATGAGAGAATAGTAGGGTTCTACAAGTCCCTAAAAACCTGTGAGAAAGGTGTGATGGGACATTGCTTGGGCAGGTAAGTACACAATGTAGTTAAAATCTATTTCTACTTTCAAAAACTATTTGGCAATGTTCAACCTCAAATAATCTTTAAAAATAAATCCATAAATTTTCAAAGAACTAAGGATAAAGATGATTACTTTGATGAAAGCTGGAGAGGGACTTTTACAAAGACGTAGAGTGATAGGACAAGGGGAAATGGCTTTGAACCAAAAGAGGACAGATTTAGATTAGATATTAGGAAGAAATTTTCTTCCATGTGAGGGTGGTGAGGCACTGGTGCAGGTTGTCCAGAGAAGTTGTGGATGCCCCATCCCTGGAACTGTTCAAGGCCAGGTCAGATGGAGCTTTGACCAACGTGGTTTAGTGGAAGGTGTCCCTGCCCATAGAACTGGATGATCTTTAGTGCCTCTTCCCATCCAAACCATTATATAATTATGATTTCATGCAAATTTGTGTTATAAGAGAAAAGATGATAGAAAATTATAAATTATTGGAACAGGGAGGGGTTACTTCTGGAGGACACAGTGAAACAGTGAGAGCTGAGCTGCACATTACATGTGGAGAGAGAGTTACTAGCAGAGATACAGATAAGGCTCTGCAGATTCTAAACACACTTTAGATTCTAAACACAAGATACTGTTTTATTGTGAAGAGTGCCATTACTGAGTGATAGGGCAACAAAATAGCAGATGAAATTCAAAATTGATAAATGCAAAGCAATATTCTGGTGGAAAAGTAGTTTTAATTTTATAAAGAGTGGTGAGCTCTAAATTATCTATTCCTATTGAAGAAGAAGTGGCAGTATGTTTGACAGCTCTGTGAAACCATCATCTCTGAAGCAAACAGAATTTTAAGAACCTTATCTGGTTCTGAGGAAGAGATAGAGAATCTATCTCTAACCAACAGTTCCCCTATATATGTTCACAAAATAACATTATTTGAATACTGGCCATCTCTCTGGAGCCTACATTTTGGAAAGTGAAAGTTAAAAGTCTACAGAAAGAATTAGAAGTGTTATCAAAGTGTGGAATTACTTTCCCATAAGGGGAGCTTGCTCAGACTCTTTGTGATGGAAAAAATTAAGTCAGTCATGGCAGGGAAAGCTATATGTTTCTAAAACATGAGTGTTAAAAAAAGAGTGACAGTAAGGTGCTTACAATCCAAGTGCAAAGCACATCAAATTAAACAACAGATTTAAAGGAAACAACCTGCTTATAAAACAACTAATTAGCTTAAGTAAATTAAGTACTTCTCACCAAAGTAGCATTAAATTACATATGTTTTGAATGCCAAAACTTTACATGTGTTCAAAAAAAACCTGAAAAATTCACAAAAGAGTTACCACCATATGTGACATACAAAGAAATAAACAGGGACTTTTGAAAGCTGGGCAGATTTTCTGAAATAAATATCACTGTTGTTTTTCTTTTTGTTTTACACCTTGTGTAGGCATTGACTTTAGCCAGTCAGATGTAGAACAAGGCCACATAGACCTCTGTTATAATACTGTTTTATTGTTTGCACCTCATGAAATGCAAATATTTTTTGCCATTGTACTTTGAAAACCTCTCTCAAAAAGCAGAGATAAATGGTGCTTCTGGACATCAAGTATGAATAATGGCTAAGAAAACACATGAAGCTGGCTGGCAATTTCCTGATAAATGCATTATATGAATCCTAATGTTTCTCAGTATTTAAACTTTCTCAAAGTACTTCTCAGTGTTCTGTTCCCCCTTTTTTTTTTGATATAAAGTATTCTGTAGCATGTTTCTGAATATAAATGTATTTTTCTATTATTGCTGTCTGAAGCAGAACTTGAATTGCAAAGGAATATATAATATATAGATAATCAGAACAGAGAACACTGTGATTCTTGATACCTCTGATTTAGTGTACTTTGTTCCATCTTTCCAGCACAATTGTTCATAATATGATTGCAGAAGGGACACAAACCTGAGAGGAGTTCTCTGCTGATAGATATAAGCAATGTTGCTTTCAGGATGTGAAATCAGCTAACTGGAAAACAGATCTGAAATAGTTTAATTGACCATTACTTACCCAATACTGGCAGATGACAAATTTTTTTTCTTTTTCTATTTCAGTTTCACTGACTTTTATTTTTTTTTTTCTTCAAGATTACTGACTTCTGTCTCAACACTCCATTATACTATAGTCTCAGGAGTCAAAGAAGTCAATGACTGCAGGAGGTATCCAGAACTGCTTAAAAGTTACTCAAAAAATGGCAAGATTAAATCTGCAGGGAGAAATAATTTTTGCCATAAGATATTTTCTGAGCTTTCCCTACTTTAGTATGTAATTCATTTGGTTATCTAGTGTGCTGAGATTTGTGAACTATGAATTTTTGAATCTTGCATGACAAAATAAGTTCTTGTTCAATACTCAAATCTTGCTCAGACACGTTTCTTTGAACTGAGTGTCTGCATTAGAACTCGAACATCTTTTTCATTAGGTGAAAATGTCACTTCAATAGGAAGCACATTTGGTAGTAAATGTTAATAGGCATAAGCAGGTATTGGATTTTGTAGTTACACTGCATTTCTTCATATCAAAAGGTTATGGAGTACACACAGGTATGTGCTGCCTGCCAAAACTCCTGGAGTTAGTATTCTTCATTTGTCCTCTACTTTGACTGGCACATGTTGGCAACTCCATAAATAAATAATTGAGGTTCTTTGCAAGGTTCATTTGCTGTTAAGACCAATCTATGCCTTGTCAGAGTGTTTGAGTGGAAGGCTGCTCTCCCTTTGAGTTACTTTGAGCTATTTAAATGTATTGATAAGAACTTTCTCTGCTGCTGTCCTCAAGCATAGCACTTCTGATCTGCAGCTCAAAGAACAATAAATGATGGGAAAGGTATCTTTTGTGCAAAACATTTAAAACAATCATTGACGTATTATTTATATGGGCTAATCTTTTTAAATCAAAATATTGAAGTATTTAGTGGTGCACTTCAAAATCTATATAAACTGTTACTTTTGCTTAATGTTTTTAGCTTAAGACTGTTATGAACACAGAGATTGCTGACAAGGCAAAATTTGAGGTTTTTATTCTTTAAGATGCATCAATTGCTTACAAACCATGTTTTTGATTATGCTACTAAGAATCATCCTTAGAAAGTTGTAAATGCGATTTCCACAGAAATGAGCAGTCCTGTTAATTCACTCATTTAAAACTTCTTCAGCAGACATTTTTCAGCAGGAAGATGAAACAGGAAAATTATAAACAATGAGGCCAATTGCCATGAGATTCTTAACCCTTTCAGCTTAATACCTTATGGAAGTGTGCTCTTGATTTTGGGGGAATTTTGTTATCCAGGTTTTCTGGTAGAAGGAATTAATCAAGGAGGTCAGTCTTTTTTGGAAGAGCTGGAACCTGTCCTTTAGTCTTCTATTATTAGTGGTTTGTGTGTCCCCTTTGCCGTTGGTTATCTGTCACATATTTTATATTGTAAAAGCCTACATATCATTCATCAGAACTGAACAGAGATAAGAGGAATATACACACACACACACACACACACACACACACATATATATATATATAAAGTGCTTGATTTTTACTTTTTATTTCATTATTTTATCTTTACTCTCAAGGACACAGTGAGTTGTCCCACACAGATACAAGCTACACATATAGAATAATTCCCATTTCCTCTTAAAATTTTGGACAGAAGTCACATATTTTCCATTTGTTCTTAGAACAGTTGTCATCAGTGTATCTATACCCTATTACTGAAGCAAAAGCTGAAGTAAGTTTTGGATTCGGATTTACTCTTCTAGGGTTATCAAGGATAGATATTTTATTAGGTACTTAAATAAGCTCTTTATTTCCTAGCTTGTAGAACTTCTTCTCAGGTACAATTCTTACTCTTGTTTTTTTATTTTAAAATTTGCACTTTAATTAAGACAACTAAGAGAAATGCCACACTACCTTGTGGATGCAAAAGGGTTATTCACAGAAACAAATTCATTTCTTAGCTCCTAAAGTTGAATATCCCCTATCTGTGTGTTTTGTCACTGTTTAAACATTACTCCTTTCTGATTAATTCCTTGATTGGAAGTGATTTAGAATGTGCCAAAGTTGTTAAAAAACATTTTCACTTGAGAATGAACATTCCAAGAATAATCACTTTTGAAGAAAGAAAACATAAGAAATGGAAACCACAAAAGAGTGAGAAATGATAGTAAGTCTATCTGCCATTTCCTCATTTATGCCTTCACTTAGGTTCATTTTACGGTGGAAAAGGATTTGTTGTCATCTAAACTTGTCATCATAACCTTAGCTGAGCAGTCATCTGAACAGAGCAGAAAACAGAGTGATCTTTAGGCAGATCCTCTTCAACATCTCCCACGTAGGTGCTTCTCTATCTGGACCATACTTAACAACCGGAAAAGTTCTGTCTGGGCTGTGATCTCCTCCAACTTTTTCTTCTTCTGGGGGCTCTGTGTATTTTTTGTATCTACCAGTCATTTACTCTTGTTTTTTGCCTGTTGCTGTTCTTCTTAGTAAACTGTTATTTTTTCACTTATGTCTACTTATATTTGTTCTTACTGTGGAGAGAAATTGAATCTATAAAGGGGGGCAACTCATTCCAGGGTGTTCTTCTTTGAATTGTCTCAGCCAAGCCACTGCTCTTCTGTAAGTGCACAATATTGTCCTGTAACGTCATGTGTTGAGTGAGTTTATCACTAAACTTGGAACCATCATTGTTAACATTCTCCATGAATAAAAGAGCAGCATTGATAACTCTCTGTGCTCCTCTGAATTTGCACACCAGCCTTCTTCAAACTGAAAACTCATTTGACTAGGCTGTGTGTTCCTGATAAACAGAGCAAAGTCTAACAATGTGATAGGTCATGAGCAAATATTCTGGAAACAAACAAATCATCAAACAAAACTCATTTAAGCAACTTTTCCCACAACCTCCCCTCCTTCACCTAAAAGCTTCCAACAGCAGGATCAAATATTTTGAAAATGGCGAGTCAATAACCCCTTCAGCTTTCTCCCCAGAAGTAAGAAATAAGTGCAAAATGATAGGTCTGTATGTTTAGTGATGGTCTAAAGATTATTTTTGTATTAATACCAAGGTTAGTGTAAAAATTCTATTTTTGCTTTATTAGTAGTATTAGTATTATTACTATGGTGTACTGCTATGGAGGTGACTACTCTCATAGACACATCTAAGCATGGTGGAGAAAAGAACCCCATGTGCTCACCAAGAAAGGATAGTGAAACATAGGATTCCTTTTCATCCTTCATATGCTCAGCCCAATGACCTGGGAAGTCTTTAATGAGTATCATTACTGATACTGCCTTCCTCTCAGAGCAAACGTATTATCTCATGGGGCTTCCCAGTGTCTACCTGGGCACTAATTCTATACTGCTCTCTCTTTGAGTTGAAATCTTACATTCAACATCAAGAATCCCTTAAATTTTGGCACAAATTTCGTGTTTATTAGTGACATAAACAAGAAATCATATAATTTATAAACTATTCTATCACTTTATTATCTGATCAAAATGTGGGGTTACATTTGCTGCTGTTGTTAGATCTTAGCGATGAAATATGAGAAAAAGAGAATAAAGTGTGGACTAAAGTGTGTGCTCTAGTAAATAAATAAATTGGATGTTGAAATTTGGATATAACACTTAATGTAATTGTTCTCCTTCCATTAGAAAATACATCAATTTAGCTTTATATTGCAGAAGGTCTTCAATATAAAGAAGAACCTGAATCTACTTAACATTTTTTGATGTGTTTTTTTTTCTTTGCTATAGATGTGACTAATTATGAAAACAAAGTGATTGATAAATGCCCAGTTATTTTAAATTTTATAAAAAGCTCTGAACTAAGCAGTCTACAATTGCATTGATCAATATTTTTAGGTGGGCTGTGCTGAAATGAAAGTGAGTGAGTATTCAATTTGATCTGTCCCTGCACATTCAAGGAATACTGTTACCAAACCATATTCATTATAAGAAGAAAGGAAAAAAAGCTGATATATGTCTTTCACATTTGATCGACAGGTAAAAAGCCCAATATTGAATATACAGATTATATAGATTATATTTTTTTATACCAGATAATTTATTGCAGAAGGGTGTAAGTAAGTCAATAAATATACTGTTTTGCCAGAGTCACTGATTTAAAGTAAGTGAAAGATGTCGGGGACACCTGTAAACTTTATTCCATGTAAGTCACTCCAATGGGGCACAATCAAATGGTTTCATATGCATATTTCCTATGAAAATCAGAGCAGAAATTAATGGAAAACATATTCTGACATGGTATGAAAATTTTCTTTGTTCCACAATTGTGAGTAAGGGGGAAAACTCCCTTAAAAAGCCCAGAAAAGTTCTAATGCATTAGAAATGTTCATTTCTCGGTTCAGGTTTTTTTGATATTTTAATGCCTTTGGAAATCACACAGAAGTTTTGACTGATGATGTGGCATTAAACTGCATTTTAAGTGCCAAGAGAAGATGTGGCAACATCATTACCTTGAATTAAAGAGCAAGAAGAGCATTCTACTGGGAACATTATGGTACCTATAGGAAGGAAATAATTCATGAGTTCTCTTCATCAAATTAGCTTTTTACCTTAGTTCTAGAATAAATGATAAAATTGTCTACAGAATCTGTCTTAAATCAGTATAAAGCTGCACTTCCTAAATCTCAATAACTGTCTGGGGTAATCTTCAAGAGCTTGGTGCTGTTAGAGTTTGTACTAATGGTTATAATGTGAAATCCTCTAACCCAGAGCTTATTGCTACTTATCTAGCATGTACTTGAAATGAGGTGACATAGTAATGAGTTGATACAAATTACCTTTATAACTTTCAAACTGCTTCTAGTTAGAGGCAAGCAATCTAAGGAAAGCTGTTGTCTGCATTTTTTAGATAATCTGGATGTGTTCATTTGATTGAATAGGGCTGTTTGTTAAAATATTAGAAAATATATCAATATATCAATATATCCTCTACCTCTCCTTACTTGCTCTGATTACACACAATTACTTACTTGGCTTTACCAAAATAATGACTTTTATCTTTTGCTGATAACAACAAACCAGATTTTTGTATGGTGTATGGGTACTTGCTACTATAACACAGCCTAACTATTAGAATAATTTGCAATTCTGTGTGTTAGCTAATGTCAATTGGCTAGCTGATTGTGACTATGGCACATCAAAATTCATAATTAAAGAGCATGCCTACAGACACTTGATACTTCCTAACACAGCAAAGCATTGTCACAAGCACAGCGATGCTGTGTGCCTGGTGCCTCCCTCATTTAAATCACTTGGAAAGAAGATTGGAATGGTATAAAAAGCATTATCTGCAAGCAGATGCTGTACATGACAAGACCTTTAGACTGTCATTTTTGCAGAAAGAATTTGACAGACAAGCAAGTTTTACATATGTAAGGAGTCAATGTGGAAGATAACTCAGTTTTGTGAACTTGCAAAATTTACTGTTTGTGCTAGACTTGAGTGAATAATCTTCACAGAATTATTTAGTGTATTCACTTCCTCTTCTAATAGAACAGAGTGTAATTTACCAGTAAATTGTTATTATTTGCTGTTTCTTTTCCTCTGAATGTTTTCTTTGACTTGTATGAGTTGATCTTAAGAAGGCTTCTACTATTTGGTACTTCTCACACTGTGTGAAGTAATGGATCAGAGAAAATACAAGAGACTTTTGAAGATGTGTTTGATGACAACGCAAGAACTTCCAGTGAGAATTTTCTGACCATTGGGTAAAAATTTCACATCTGTGAAGAATTATTCTTGTGTGGAATCATGATCATGCAATCTTTTTGCTGTTTCCATACAGGGCCATAAAGCATCCTATGGATGAGCAATAGCAATACTTTATGCAGGAATGTATCTTTGAGAAGTAATTATAACCTTAAATGCTTTAAAAATGTCTAAACACTGATCCAGAAACAATTTTTTTGTGAAGCTGGAAGAGGCAAAACGCATCGTAAAAGAAGCTGCAGTTTGTAATGTATTTGATCAGTGTTTGAAGAATTAGTTCAGTCAAGTTTTACTCACACCCTATTTGACCTTCCATTTGACTCTGAATAATATTGGATCACTTTGGTGATTGTTCACTTCTGGTTAATTTCCCAGTTCCATGTGATCTTGTCTGGCATTTAACCAGACAACTTCAGGATAAGCAAGTACAGAATAGCAGGGTACTGGGCCCCTCTGCAGAGAAAATGGGGTGACACAGAGGCTCATGCAGCTGCAGCCCTCCTCCTGTCACTCTTTCTGGACACATTATCAAAGTGAATTGGCAGTCTTTAAGTGTATTTTGCTGCATTCCACAGCTGCAGGATCAAGTCCAGGGAGGTTATGGATTCTGGTGACTGACATGGGACTCCACGAGACGGGTTTCTCCTTGGTTAAGCTCAGGAAACGATTTATTCAACACAGGAGCAAACTCAGATGAAATCCAGAGACAGAGAGCCTAGAATAGAGGCAGGGTGATGGGTTTTATGGGACTGAGCCACAGGTTGGGGTCTAATAGGGACATAGGAAGGGAGAAGCTCCAGGGGCACAAAACCAATCAGAACACCCTGGACTACCACCCCACAAGGAGTCCGGGGTTGGGGCAACTCTTCCTGGGCTCACAGGGCTCATCTCCCGAGGCAGAGGGTGGAATTTATTTTTCCCGGGCTTTAAGGCCACGCCTCTCACTTTAATAATGCTTATCTGAAACGAAATCTTTTCCTCCCTGAGTGGGGGCACCCTACATTACCTGAAGCTGGAAAATGTGTTTGGAAGGCAGATATTTTTGTGGCATGGTTGGACAGCAGGTTTGACAGTAGACCTCGGGCTCTGTCATGATGAGGAAAAATTAACAATGAAAATACAACCTTGAGTACACAAAATAAACTTTTCTCAGTAGTTTCAGAGTTGTGGGTCAACACATGCAAATTCCAAATCCTTCTTATCAAATAACATATTTCAACCTTGAATTCAATTCTCGGTATTTCTGGGAATTCATTCAACAGTGCTATCTTAGCTTTAGCTGTGTGGTTTAATAAATCTAACTCAACCATGGGCAGTTTATTCTAAAGCTTGATAACCCTTAGAGTGAAGATATCTTTCCTAATACCCAATGTAAGCTTCCCCTAGGATAATTTGAGGTGATTTCTTCCTAACCTATCACTTATTACCTGGGAGAAGAGGCTGACCCTTCCCTGGCTACAACCTTTCAGGGAGCTGTAGAGAGTAATAAGGTCCCCCCGAGCCTCTTTTTGTCCAGGCTAAACACCTGGAGCTCCCTCAGCTGCTCCTCAAAGAACTTGTGCTCCAGACCCTTCTTGTTTGGAAGGGTAAATCATATCCAGATACGACCACATATTGGCCACATCTGTGTGACTTTAAGTTGCTAAATAATGCAGTAGGATCTAGGAAAATGAAGGAGTCACAGGTAAATTAAGCTATAATGGTCTGTAGCCCTCTCTAGGAAGAGTAAAGGAGATGAGCTTCTGGTTTGGATGGGTGCCTTGTTCCCTGTGAGTGGTGCCATTTATCTTGATTTGTGAGTGTCAGGTGTCCAGGTGTCCTAGAATGGAGGTTTTGGAGCAGATGCTGCCTTCCATACACTGTACCACCCAGTTTTAGAAAGTGACTTCTGAGTTCTAACAATTGATGAGAGCAGGACAAGACTGTATCAACACAGCTTTACAGCTGTGGGTAACTTACACTGACTTATGCCAGCTTTACACCTACAGCTCATCTTAAGAACTAATAAGTGATACTGGGTTTACACTGACTCATTCCTTTGATGGTACAAAAGAATGCAACTTAATAATAATAGCTTGAAATACCATAGCTAATTTTAGTTCAAAGACTTTTTTTTTTTTTTTTTTTTTTAAATGTGGTAGTTGATAGTCTTTCCTCTTCAAAGGAGGAGAAAATAAGCAACACTTTCTGTGAGAATAAAATAATGAAACAAGAAAATGGCTTACAGGAAGAATTTCTAAGACACTTTTATCTGAACTGATACTGACTCTCGTAAATCTTTTGGCAAAATTGTCTTTCAGGAAACAAAGCAAAAAAACCTCAAACAAAATGAAAAAGAAATCTCAAAACATTTCTCACTTTTTATGCCTTTAATAGTTTGCAGGGAGATACAAAAGTATTTTCCTTGGTTCTTTTTTTGCTCTGTGTGGCATATGTGCCTTTTAGCTCTTTAATTTTCTTCTACAGCATCTTTTTCCCTCGCTGCAATTTAATGACTCCCAATTTCCTTTGTCATTCCATCTGGTTCACTCTATGTCTGTGAAACATTATTCCTTTCAGACACATGGTAAGCAACAACAGTATGCCTAATTTTTTAAGTATAGGTAGCATTTTACAGAATCAACTGTTCAACAGGTTTTTTTCAGTGGAAAACAGGGTGACTCTCCCTCAAAGAGGACAATAGCTAATGAATTAGAGAAATATTGTAACTCAACTATTGAAGCATTTTCCAAAGCTTGGTCTTTGTATGTTGGTGTTAATAGCAAAATATTCAGGCTCAGGTATCACTGAAGCAATTCTTATAGTTTATGTGCAAAAGATTTCCCAGATCTTATATTCCTGACTTAGAGAATATTCCTTGTTTATGACCTCCTGTGGCTATCATTCAGCTAAGAAATGAGAACTTACTTTTGCAATTTTTTTGGGGACATGCTACAATACCTGTTAAGACAGCTTAGTGCTTGTTAACTATGGTTCATATTTTTGTTTGGTCCTCTAAAATAATTTAATGATTCCCTTCAAACTGTATTTAAGCCATTCACATCCTTGAGTCTGGTTAGCTCCCAGAATTATGGTGTTAGGCGATGGTAAGGATGCTATCTTTTCTCAGAGTTGTCCAATTGTTCTTGTTCCAGCTACACAGTTGCATAAAAGAGCTTTTAAGAGTTCTTTGTATCTGTTCTAAATGACAAGTGACTCAACACCCACTGCTGTCAGAAATTCATAACAATTTCTACATCTCTCCATAGCATTAAATATTTAATCAGGAGTATAATAAAAAAGTTATGCACACAGGTCAAAGTGCAGTCACTCACGCCTACATTGAGAAATAAAGTGAACAACTAGACTTTTAGAATAACTTCATGCTAAAGAAATAACTAGTAAAATTATGAGTTAAAAAACAACCAAGGAGACCTGATATACAGTCACAATGACTCATAATAAGAGACTTCTTAATTAAAAATTATGGGGTTTTTTTTCACATTATCAGTACAAGTAAAAATTGCATTTCTTTGGTCTTCTCAAACAGACCAGTATGTTTCTACTCCAGTCAATAGGCATTAGACATTGTGAAATTACAGTTTCCCAACAGCATATTAATGATGGCTTCAGACCATTTGCTCATGCTCATCATATCATATAAACATTGGTTTTTATTCACTCCTACTTTTTGTTGCTAAATCTGAGAAATATATTTCATTCCTTCCAGCCTGCAGACTTACAGAGTTTCAAAATGAGTATTACACTCTCAGAAATGCATTCAGAAAGGCTCTGTTTGTGTCAGCTTTGTGCCTGAAATCAGTGTAGTAATAAGCGTTCTAAAATCAGTGTAGTAATCGTGTTCTAAAATCGGTTCTAAAATGCAGAGATTTTGAATTGAACTTTTCAACCCAAAGGTGGTTGGTCTCTGTGGTGCAGAACGAGACTATTTGAATTTATTGGCCTGCCTTGCTTGTAAAGGTACCTCCTGTATTTAATCTTACGTGTCCTTAGCACTGCCCCCGGCGTAAAGATGATTATCAGTGAAGAGCTGAGGATAATAGAGATGTCGTCAAAGAAAATAACATTTATTTAGTTCAGTCTAGTCAATATGATATACTAGGCTTTTCTTGCAACCTGCAGTGGACATTAGTCATTATTTCCATGATGTGTCTCATCTCTCAACAAATCTGACAAATCATTTCTATTGATTATACAGCAAATGTACCTGAATGCTAGTTCATTGTAGCATGTAACTTGTTTAGCTCTTGCCTGTGTGTAATGTGTAGCTACTGTGATGGCTGTCTAAGCATAGGTTGACCTTTGAGACTATAAAAAAATCCATATAACCATAAAACATATGGTGCCCCACTAGTCTTACTTTAGTATATTTTTCAGTGATTTCAGGATTGGATAATACATATAGCAGCTGTGTAAGATAAGAGGATGAGAAAATTTCAAGTCTGTGGCTTTCACCAAGCAAATGCAGTCAGAAAACATTTAAAGTTTCTGGATTTCATGCCTAACTTGCCCAGGACATAGATAACATTTCTGTAAACAGGGCCCATGTGCACTACTGTTTCTTGGCATTGAATAGAAGATGAACCTGCTGAGTTCACTTTTCAAATTCTTGCAAATATTATTTCTTCTTATTGATGCTGGTATGGATGCTAAATATGAGCAAAAGCAGGGCGCACAGTGCCTGTGGAAAAGCAGGTCACATAACTTTCTCAGTCTCGCCTGAGAAAGTGGCCTTGAAGGTTTACATAACAAATACTGTTGCAATTATATTTCATTGAAAATATTGATCACTACTTCTTTTTTCAATCATAGCTTGAGATTCTGACTGGAAAATGGGATCAACATCTTTGTTTCTTCTATTGCTGAGTAACTGTAGCATTCACACTTGGCATAACCCTTTCTCCTGCTTACAGAAGACAGTGTTATCTGTTCCTTCCAAGAAAAAACATTAGCAGAAGATCAGTTGTGATTTTTTAATTTTTTTTTCATTTCACCAGTCCTTTAACTACTACCCACTCATACTGCAAATCCCGCTTAACTCTGTATGGATCCATTTTGGGAAATAGTCCTTGGTGTTTGTTTTTTAAAAAGTAAAGCAGCATGAGAAAGCAGACAGTTACTCTGGAACTCTTTGATTGACCAGGACAGCTTTTGGCAAGTCTGCATCCAGGGGAGCAAATGTGGGTAAAATTGCAGTGTTGTTAAGGCTTTGCAGGCAGTCATTCAGTGTAGTGATGATTAAAGGGAATGTCTGGTGTCTGCAAGTGAGGAAAACCAAGGAGGAAGGAACAGACTTGCCCCCTGGTCTCCTGATAGACCTATTGGGGCCAGCAGGTCCCAAGGTCAAGGGGTCCTCAAGGGCTGGAAGGAACATCCAGTGAGGAACAGCTGAGGACTTTGGGTTTGTCTAGTTTGGTTTAATGGAGACCAAAGGGAGACTTCATTATTCTCTGCAGCTTTCTGAACTGGGGGGGCATGGAGAGGGAGGTGCTGAGCGCTTCTTTCCTGTTACCTGGTGATAGGACAGACACGTGGGAGCAGGTTGGAGCTATGCCAGGGGAGTTTTACACCTGACATTTGGAAGCATTTCTTTAGCAATAGGGTGGTCGGATATGAGAACAGTCTCCTTAGATAGGTGGTCAATGCCCCAAGCCTGTTGGTGTTTAAGAGGCATTTGTACAATGCCCTTAATAACATACTTTAACTCTTGATCAGCCTTGAATTTATCAGGCATTTGGACTTGATTATCCTTTTCCAATCTACTCTACTCTACTCTATTTTACTCTATTCTAAAGCTGAAATGAGAGAAATTAATATAATAAGTTGTTTATTTAATAGGATTGAAAGAAAGGTGCCTAAATATGTACAAAACTCCTGTCCCCAAAACCTCAAGATAGGAAATGGTATTCTTCCTAGGTAGGAATGCATATTTAAGATAAACTTTAAAGACCACTATCAAGACAGTACCAATTTTTAATTATTTTTAATATTCCATTGAAAGATTTCTTTTTCCAGCTCCTGATCTTTGAATAAATCCTTAAAGTAAACTTTAAAGTTTTGTTGGACTCTTTTCTAAGGGACCTAAAGAAAGACCCATTTTGATCTTATTTTAGAAGAGCTAGAACTCATTTCCTCAAAGGACTTGCTTTTCGTTATAAAGTATTTAGAAGACAAAGAGATGATCTAAATCTCTCACAAACTAATGTCACAGTTTTACTTTCAGTCAGATTTCTACCATCATCTGCATTAAAGGGTGTTTGCAGATCCTTAGAGATGTAGGTTAAATTAGATAAGTTGAATGAAAATACGAATCTCTGTGGGGTCATATATTATTAGATTATCTCTTCAATATTGACAACTAGACTTACTCCTAGAAGGTTTTTTCCTTAAGCAACTCTCTTAACTCCTTTTATTCTGTAGCCGCTGGGTTTGAGAACTACAGATGAATTAGAGCCCATGAATCCTGGTAATGAAAGAATACCAGGGGCTGTGAGTTTTCGATTAGATAAAAGATTTGTCTTAGCTCAACTGCTTTAGGTTGTCCACATTCTAAGCAGGAAGAAGAGAGGAGAAAAAGCATGCAAATGTTTTAACTTGGATGGATAATTTTAGTAATTTCAAATGCCCGATGTTTGCAAAAGAAAAAAAGCAACGACAGACAAGAATAGCAGAATAAAAGCAAGAAGGATAAGCATCGGAAAAAAATGAGGTAAAACCAGAGGAAAGAAAAGTCAGTTTTCATGATCAAATAAAACTTTTTGCTCCATCGCAAGAAGAAGCAATGTCTGGGGTTTCTGTACAATTGTATTTGCTGAATTTCTTCCTTCTCTTTCTCACAGAAAGCAACTAACAAACAAACAAACAAAAATATTTTTGAAAGGGCTAGTGTATCTTGCATGCAAGATAGGAGAGTCAAGATAATTTCCTTTTATATAACTGGGAATATTTCGTCCCTCTGTTGTGAAAATTATATCCAAGAGAAGGGAAGCTTATAATTTAGATACTCTCCTTTATGTGGCTTGATGGCCTATAAACTTGTTCCATCTACTGTCTATTAGCATGTCCTTACACACTCGAAAATGTGTACAGCTGTTTCTTGGGGGTCACACTGCTGATGCTTATAATAAAGCTCTGTCTTCCATTAATTGTTTATAGAAATACTTTTTAGTATTCATTATAGAACATTAGATATAACATTAACTATAACATTAGATTTTCTACATCATCTTAACTCCTTTATATTGTCTTAAGCTTCTGAAAAAAAAGCTCTGATATGTAAGTTAAAACTTGTTTATATTTTCACTTTGTAAAAAAGGATTAGAGAGACTTTAGGAACAATTAGGGCTCTGAAAGCAAAAGTAATTGTGCTATTGGTGTATGATTAATATTTGCATTTATGTTAATAAAAGGCGACAGGATAGAAAAAATTTTTCTTCATGAGAAAGAGCAACATGTTTGTCAACTTTAAAAATATTGAGAAAACTCTGAAGCCATTTAAATTTCATAGCTGCATATATGATAATCTGCTTTCAGTGTGCCTAAATTTTTATTAACCTGGGTTTTTGTGTGACTCTTTTAGCAAGATTCCAAAAGGATGCTTGTTATGGGTTTATGCTTTTCACAGGAGTGACATTGTTTCATTAATTTCTTTTGCATATTGTAGAAAAAAGGCCCATTCATCTCACATCAAAAATATTTTGAACATGTATTTCCTTGTTTAGATCACTCAAAAGGAACAAACTTAAATACTACAGCCTCCCTGTTATTATTTGTCAATCATTAAAATCTTATTTCAGTTTTACAGACTTTCATCATCAGGAAAAAAAGATTTACCCAAAGCTGAGTATATTTCTATTACCTAAGTTCCAAAAGGAGGTAGAAAAATCTTGTCTCCACCTACCAAATATATACCCTTAAAATATGAATAGGCATTTTTAGGTGACTCAAATTTGATGTAAAGAATTAGTAACCTTCATTTAAACTTCTCCAGTGTTGAAGTTAGTGTGATTTTTTCCATTCTTCTGTTTTCCATAATAAGTGAAATAACTCTTTTGTAATACATTTAAATGTCTTGTCTGTGAACCTAGGAGAAATATGACTGTACTACAATTAACTTGAAAAGTTATAATTTCATGTTAGAAATTTGAAAACAAATGCAGTTCCTTGAGTTAGTGTTGTACTGAATTGCAAATAGAATATTTGGGGTAAAATAATGACAAATATCATGCTTTAGTTCCCACAATACTCTGGGTATTCTGAGGCAGCTGCAGACAACTGGCACTATGCTCCGGTTCTTTGCTTGAATCCATTATTTTGTCCTGTCCTGGATATTATATTTAGCATATATCAAGGAAGGGAGAAAACAGCGAGTATTCCACTTTGATCTGCTTTCTTCTGTGTCTTAAAAATGCTGTGAAGTTGAAAAAAAAAAATAAGCAAGATTTGAGAAACATTAAAAGTGAGATCCTTTTACTGTTTCACCAAAACTCTTTGCAAATTCTTTGTTGCCTGAGGGAGGTACTTAAAGAAGTGCTTTAAAAATAGGGCTAAAATTAATCAGACTTACTTTGTTTGCTGTGACTTAATGGAGAGAATATTGCTTTTTCTGGGGAAAATTTACATTGAAATTTTGATTATTGCAATGCACAGCATTGCTAGTACAGACTGTTTCAGGAGCCTCCTACTTCAATGATTACTCATGTTTAAGGTAAGGTGTTAGATATATTCCTCTTGAAATCAGTAGATGTTATAAAAGAACTTAAAAATATGTACATATGATAAAACTTTCAAGAGCTCTGTTCAACTTCTGAACACTGCCATTTTTCTTAGTAGAAGTACCTTCAGACATGGAAAATTGAGTGAACCTCAGTATTGAATTAATAGAAAAAGAACAGTATCTTTTGGGCACTGAGATATGATTTATATCACAGATGTTGTAAAGCAGATTCAAATTTACATGGAATAGGGCACAGTGTGCTGCTGCTGACAAGAAAGAGAACAAGACCTTTTAAAAGATAATCTTGTTTAACCTCAAATATTTTAATGTCAGAATCTTAGACCTAATGGCCCATAAGAACATTTGAAGTTGTAAGGAAGACAAACTGACCTTAAACCAAATCTCTCATGTCTGTTTTCTGTTTGTACACAGATATTTCAGTGTGTGTACATTTAGGTTTTAATACCCTGGAATTAATTCATTGGCATCCTGTGCTTGAGACCAAATTTACTTTGATGTCTGAATAACAAAATCTGAGGCTCCATGTTTATTACATTGATCTATCTGGCTGACTTGAAAGTATAGTGCTTCATAAGAGCTCTCAAGGATTTTGTGTTTATAAAGTGGAATCAGTGGAAAAAATAAAAATTAAGAAAGAAGTACCCACCAACAACATAAAATGAAATGAAATAAACTCAATATATAAGAATGCAAGTGACAAGGAGTTAGTCACTCATTATGAGAGCATTCAAAGAGATAGCTTCTCTTACTGGGTCTGTCTAGGTTACAGTATCAAGATTTTCATGCATCTGGGATTGAGGCATTACCTAAAGAGAACAGAATAATGCAGTGTCTAGAAAGGCTTACTACCAGCTGTCCTGCTGGTTTTAAGTGTACCCTGGCACATGAATAGACCCTAAAGGCCTCTAACTGGATGTATAAATCAAGTGGTGGCTCTGGCATAGGCTAAGCAATGTCTGTGAGTTGTTGCAGTACAGGATTCCTTGTCTCTCCATTCTGAACTACATTTACTGGGGAGAATCTGTAGTCTGGGGAGAGAGTGTTAAAGAAATCCACCTGCTGTAGTCCTATTGCACTGTTTACTGTCAGGGGTAGTAAGAGGATGCTTTCCCTTTTGTGTTTTTTTTTGTATTTTTTTTTTTTTTTGCTTTGTTTTGGTTTGTTTTGTTTTTCTGGTTTTTGGGTTTTTGGGTTTTTTTGTTTGTTTTTTTTTTTGGTGTGAGGACAGGAAGATATTTTGTTGGGGTTGGTTCTGACTAGCTTTTTGTTTGTTTCCATGACACATGGTTTGCATGGCTGTTTTAAGTGTCTTTCCTGAAGCCAGTGAATCCATATTCTCATTTTTATCCACAGAGCTTTGCCCACAGAGCTGGTAGATTTGGTCATTATGCTGTTTTGCTGCTGCACTGCATCACATTTATCACTAAGAAGGCTGCATGAGGCCAGGTGTCTAACTAACGATATTAGAAGGGCACAAGTTGAGGGAGAAAGGAAATACAGTTTCTCATGAGGTCAGGTTGGTAATTACATCTAGAGTTCTTCAGGCAGCCTTGCACTAATCCATGGCAGCAAATCCTGTATACCTACAGGAGAAAGACAAGTAGAGTCTTGTAAGGGTGCATATTCATTATGTTCACTAAAATAACACGTTTTTTCATATTGTCTAGAAGACTATGATTGCCTACTAAACAAGCAGAAAACTGTGTGTCTTTTCATGTGGTATCATAACTGGTACACTTTCTTTCTCTCAAATTCCAGTTGATGTTGTCAGCAGTGGCTTCAGACACCATTGTGTCATGCTGTGTTGTTCATTTCAGGCTTTTAAGGGAAAAAGAGTAATGGTTTCCAATAATTTGCATTTGTGGCTGGCTGCCTGTTTATGCTTTGGAAATTACTATTATATACCTCGGTATAGATGAGAAATGATGTTGATAAAAGCCTTACTGGAAAAACAACGAAACCCCACATCTTAAAGTTATGCTTACATTAAAAAAAAGCATTTCAAATATATGTACTGGTCATAACTAAATAAAAAAAAGAAACCCTCACTATTTTTTTTTGTTGTTTTGTTTTGTTTTATAGAAGAATTTCACAGATTTTTGTCTTTACACTTCAGAAACGCCATTGTGTGCACCTTGTATTTGTGATTTTTTTCTTAATTCTCTTCCTTATCTTCATTTTGCATGCCTTTTTATTTTAATCATATCACAAAATGCTCAAAACCTACAATGTTTTGTGTTTCTTTTTGTGTGCATGTGTGTACTGTTTGTCAGGAGTAGGGGATGTGGCAAGGCAGACAATGAAGGCAGCACTGAGGTTAGCAAAAGTGACCTGACTTTCCCCTGTGAACAGTCACAGATTCCTACACTGCTTATGAAAAATGTGTGTATAAGGTGATAGTGGCAAAGGTGGGGAGATGCAGGGGGCTTCATTTTAACCAGGAAAATGGTAGAGTGAAGAAGTCATCTGTATTCAGAGCACTGGTTACAATTTTGAGCAACTGGTAAGAGACTAACAAGCAGCTTGTGGAAATTGGAGTCAGAATAGAGTCGAGGTCATCATATCCACCCCTTATGAAACAGGCAATGCTGGTTTGTAACTGCACATGTATGGCTGGACTTGCAGCATGAAAGCAAGGTAGCAATTATTTAGCATTCTGTGCCCTTGTGGCACTGCAAAACTTCCTGCTCTCTTGCAGTCATGGGAGATGGAAGAGGGCTAAAGGAGTCTGAATGATTTATGTACTGCCTGAACAGATTTCCAGCAAACAAAAAAGTTTCCAATGCCAGGTCTGTGCTTCAAAAGAATCCTTAGTCTCAGTATTGGTATTTTTATCACTCTTGCCATGTTGACAAGAAATGAAGTTGTGTTCTGGCATCCCGTCTGGTTCTTTGTAGCTTGCAAGCTAGAGTTGGTTAGACGTGTTTCTTCTGTCTTAAAAGTATGGTCCTCCTCCCTTCACTCCTACTTCCAATTCCTTTATCCCAATCGCAGCTCTACAGCACTTTCATTTTAGCCCAGCTCAGGCAGTGCCATATGTTCTTCTCTGTGCCTTATCTTACAAAGTTTGTAAACTTTTTCTTTTTTTTTTTTTCCTCTAGACTAAGAATGTCTGGGCTGTGTTTGTGTTTTGTTTAAGCAGTGCAGCATGCTTCGTGGTGGGAAGGATATGTCTTCTTCCCTTAAGGTAAGACATTCAAGGTACCATGAAATGATGTAGATCATTGCAGGGAGGAGCAGAAAAAAACCCAAGAGATAATTCTCAGCAGAATCAGGGAATTAGAGAATATGAAAGTGACTTACTGAAATAGGATAAGGAGCTGTAAAAATTTTCAGAGAGACCACCAAAGGATTTCAGTGTAGAAAGATAGGCACAGGAACACAGCTGCAGTTTCATTTCCTCAAATGCAAAATGATTTATAGGGAAGAGAGGAGTAAAAGACCTGGATTTTTTCCCATTAACCTGGTTGTGTTGTGTTCACACAGGTATTTTACATTTGTGTGACTGACATTCTCCAGAATTAATTGTGCATTAATTCTAATAATGTTAAATGTGTAGACAGTCCTTGATTAGTTAGATGGGGCTGTGAACAAGCTGCTCTAGTGGAAGGTGTCCCTGTCATTGGCAGGGAGTTGGGACCACTTTACCATTCTAAGAATCTATGATTTACATAGCACTGCAGTCAGTCTTGGTCAAAATATGATTTGGAAAATGGAGTGAGTATCGGTGACAATCTAAAGTACGTGTGGTTTTTGCTGTTGGGAACTCTTTGTACAGGTCAGAAACCAAAGGCCATTCTGCATGGGAAGATTATTTGTGTTTCATTTACTTTAAACTGCAGCCTGCAGGAGCTGGGAGATTGCTACTTCCCCCTGTGTACTCCTGTTGCAGTACAGGCACAGAAACTCTATAGCCAGCTGCAGTGCTACCAAAACTATGGAGTAGCAATAAAATAGATGAAGGGCATCACTGATGTCGTAGATTGATGGAGCAGCAAGAGGAATTTGTTAGACTAAGCTGTCAGGAGAACTTGTGAAGTGCACAACTAACCCTTCAAACTATGAGAGAAAGTGAAAATATTTTTAAATTCCTGCAGCTCAGCCTGGGAGAAAATTCTTTAGTAGTTCCAACCTGGAGAAACCTGAATGCGTGAGCAGTCTTGGACACGCTCAGCTGGACTTCCTACCTGAAACACTTTGTGTCCTCCACAACTGTATTTAAATAGGAGCAAACAGAAAAAAACAAAACTTATATTTTCCATAAACAAAGGAAAGGCTACTGTAATTAGCTCATTCTGATGGGCAACTATATGACAGGAAAGTTAGCTATTTATGTGTCCTGTTACATTGTATTAATTTAATAGATATTCTATGTATAAAACTAATAGAATTTTGCAGTATTTCTGTAAGGGAAAGAATTTTACAGACACTCATGCAAAATATATATTTTAGCTCTTTTTTATCAGCTCATGTTTACTTTTCCAAGTTACAGAATATGTCTCTGAATCAAAATTGAACTCCAAATATTAGCATAATCAGTGATACTGTTATAACTTTCATGTATTAAAAATTGGTGAGCTGAAAACTTCTTGGTTTTTCACTTATATTTTTATGTTGTTCAGATTATGACAAGTCAAGAAGTGATTTAGTTTAATGCAGAAGGTGAGAGGTACTGATAAGGTAATTACCTAAGCAAAATGAAAAGGCTTGAACAATGGACAAGGAAAAAATACTGGATGTTTATTTGCAGTTTAACTGAGAAAAATATGGAGAAAAGGGAGAGGAAGATTTTGCAGACACCACCTGTGAATAAAAGTTGTTCCTTTCTAGGAGCAGAAGTATAGAAAGCTAGACTAGGAAATTGGGGAGGTCAGAGTATTTCTTTTTAATGATTTCTCTTTGACAAGTTTTATGAGTCCAAGCTAGGACAATTTAAGAGGTTGTCACCTCCAGCTGTCCATCACATCCATTGAGTGGCACTTACAAGTCCCAAAACTGGCTGAAGAGCAGTGGGTCTGATCCTAAAGTGCTGTGATTCAAAATTTAGCATAATAATGCAAACCACCATTGATTTTAGTCTGTGTTATTATATTGATCTATGAACTACTGTGTCTAAGAGCTCTGATTCATGATGATTTTGGGATTTAGCAGCCTTTAGGGGCAGAAGTCAATTCAGCCATCCTTCCTGAGGGCAAGGAGAGGCCATGAGACTAAAGAATGCGTCTGAGATGTAAAACTGGTTGATCTGTGCAGACAGAGAACAGCAATTATAGTCCCTGTGGGTATATAGAGGTGCTTTTCCTGGGAGTATGAGCATGGTGTCACATTTTGGCAGCTCACTTGCTTTGTTAGTCCTGCATGCGTTGATCCATTGAACACCTCCTTTTCCTTTTCCATTCTATCCAATTGCTGTGAATTGTTTCCTGGATGTATTGGTGGCACCATCATGTGCGTTGCAGTGGCTGGTTCATGTTTTACTGTGAGCATAGAGTGTAAAAAAGCTCTGTTTGGTTAATTAAACAATGTTCCTCGCATTACCAGCTGATAAACAGCTGGTTTCAGGCTCAGGCTGGCCCAGCATTCTTGGGTATAAGCTACATTATATAACACGCAGGATAAGGTCACAAAATTGTGACTTATCCACTTTGTTCCAGACAGAGCTGCCCTGAACATGTTTCACACAGTATATACAGCTGGCATTTCTGTATTTACAGGCTTTGGGGGTTTCTGTGAGCCTGTGGGCTTTAATAAAACCCAATGTTCTGAAAGGTAATACATTAGAATGGTCACAAGCCCAAGAATTCAAAATTTTACCTTTCAACCATAATGATAAAGAATTGCCTCCACCATATAATAAATTTAAACGGTTGGCAGATGTATTTTTTAAGGAATAATTTTAAGTAAAAAAGACACTTAGATGTGTATTGTTGAAATATCAACAAAACATGTCACATTTTACTTTTCTGTTTTGAAGACTAAAATTAACTAGACAACTGTGAATTGGAAATAGTGATTGTTTACCTTCTGGACTACTGATACTGGAAGGTTTTTTTGTTATTTTGATACAAAACTGCATCATGAGTGACATTGCAGGGAGGAGAGCAGTACTGCTTTTCAAATTTTATAATATGTAAAGATGGACTAAAAATACTGTCAGTATTACTATCTGATATTTACATTTATCTCATCCACCTGTAAGTATTTCAGAGAATATAAAGGGTTTTTGTTGCTGATATTCAGAATTCAGAAATATTTTGGAAATGAGCATCTGAACAGACAAACCCTCAAGTTGTCAAAGTGAATAATTAGGTAAGAATGTTTTCATTACTCTCTATAGGCCATGAGGCTTCTTCTTGAGGCTTGAGCTCTCCTTGCGTATCATCATCATGAAATAACCATAAACTTCAAAGGGAAACCGTGAGAAATCCACATAAAATCTAACAATTAACTTTGGCATAGAAAGCGGGAAAAATGCTCAGAATTATAATTACAACTTACAGGATGTAGCAATTTATTAATTGAAGAACATAACTTTAAATGTTTTTTTCTCCAAAGGTCAAAGGGAATTTTTCTTGGTTTTTTTTTTTTTTTTGTTTGTTTGTTTATTCACCAGAAAACTCTTAATATTGTAGAGAAGACATTCCCTGGAAAGGCTTCCCTTTGATTTTCTGATCAGCTTTTGGAATATCATTGTTCTGTAATTTTTTGTTCATCTTACTAACCAAACTGCAGTGACAAAGAACAAGCACCTTCACACCTTTGCTTGTATTGATTTTTCCAAATGCACTTTTCTGTTGCTTTCTATCACAGCAACTATGCCTTTGCAATAATAAAAAGAAAGATTTCTACTTAGAACATGCTAGATAGTTTCTAATGTGGAAAAATTGAAGAAACACAGGACTAATAGGATCATATTCAGTGAAAAAAGAGCTCTCAGGCCACTGAGATTTATTCTTAAGGATGTTCCTTGCATTGAAACATTCACAGTTTTTCCCCTGCATGGTCTGGGACTTTTAATTAGAAGTATCGCTATAGCTGCAATCAAATTGAAGCTATGTGAGCCCATGCTTATTTCAGAAATCAGATAGAGAAAATCTCTTCTCTTTCTTGATTATGAAAGGTGATCAAGTCTCATAACTCAGAAGCAGACAATAAAAAGAAAATATAAAACATTAGCTTACAATTTTTGGTAATGCAATGCTAGGGAAGAGTGGGTTTTTTAAAGGGATCGTTTTTTTACTAATGAGAAGTTTCTCCTACTGATTTTGAAATTAATATTCTGTACTTTTTTTTTCTTTTTAATGTAAGAAAGAGAATATTAATAATCTCATAAGTAGGGCACCATCATTTGTTGCATAATACTTTACATTTATGTTTTCCAAATCAGTTACCTCAGAGAATGAGCATAAATATGTAGGCTTTGAACAGAATGGCCAAAATAGAGTAAAATTACCTTTCAATAATTCATTTGTATAATTACACCCTTAGGCTTCTTAAATTATGGCAGAGACTCATTCAGGAGCTGTTATTAGCTTAGCGTAAACAGAAGTGCAGTTTTTTCTCCTCTGAGAAACTCTGACTTTTGGTCCAGAGAAAAGAGTAAAAAAATTTCTTGTGGAATTTGTAGGAGCAAGACAGAATTTACTAAATCTAGGAAACATGATGTGTGCTGGATATTTGCTTTTATAGGAATCCTTGACATTCTGGTAAGGAATGTGATTCCAATATATTAAAAAATATACGTCTTCCACCTTCTGATGTAAAATTTGCCGTTGTTATTTGCTTCTGTTTTAATTCAACTAATTTCACTTGTATGCTAAGTGAAAGTTTGTATACCATTTCTGAACATGGATATGTGTTTTTCTTATGGGATGCAGAAATAGGGATTTCAAGAGAAAGTAGGGATTTCAGCAGATGTGCTCTGGAACATGCTGAAGCATAACTACAACGCTTTCTCGTTGTCATCAGCCACTGTAAAGTAATTCATTGTAGAAGCTGTATGCCTAACTTCTCTTAGCATTTGCAGTGCAGATGTTCTCTTTTTGCTCTTATTTGTTGCTTTGCTTTTTTAATTTTTTGTGATGATCACTTAGTATAGCAATTCAATTTATGTTAGGGGAACTCAGAAAATCTAAGGAAGATTTTTAAAAGTTAATGAAGAAATAATGCACTTTCAGGTCAGGTATCTGGTTTGGATTTTCCTTATGTAAATCCTTGTAATTCAGTTTTTAATGTCTATCTGTACCAAAACCTGGGCATATTTTTTTTGTTTACATATAGATAATATGACCATGATAAAATAGATTACCCTGGCTCCAATGTACAGCACTTGTATGGCACTGAATGACAGTGTGAGTGTGCCCTGTGACTGAATTTGGCTGGATGTCTCCAGAGAGCCACTGCTGGTCTGTGAAAGAGTTGAACATTTATGCATCTGTTCATACCCTTCTTTAGCAACAACACTTTTGTACCCCAACTATGAAGGGAAAAGGCTATTTAGCTATTTTCTTTCCTTCCTAATTCATCCAGCAGAACAGTTTACTTTATTAATTATTCATTACAAGGAAATCAACCATGATTTTTAAACTTAAAGAGTAGGAAAAAATGTGATGTTAAGTAACTTGTGAGCATCAGGTTCAGGGACTATCAAATGAAACATTATATAGTAAATTAACTCTCAAAAGGTTCTTCACATGGAAAGAGCAATGATGAATTTTTTTAAGCAAGAACATAACATCAGGGTCTTCTAATAAAGAGTTCTGACCCATGAATATTCAACAATCTGCTGATCTCAATTGAGTAGAAAGATTGCCAAATTTAAAATACACTGGCCAGGTGATTGAGTCTGGATTTCCAGCACACACATGTGGTGGAAATAACTCTACTAGCTTCCATATGCATCAAAATGTCTGTGTTTTATAAAACTCTTCTTCAAGGATCTGGAGCAAAACTGTTACCATAACATGCTGTTAAGAAGCACATTAACACAATTGCAAAATGGCTGCAGCAAAAATATTGAAGTTCAATAGGGAAGAAAAGATACATTTAATTACGGTACAAAAAATGCCTACTTTAACAACTGGCTATAAAGGTGATGTTTAGTTGACTTGTGTTGTTAAAATGCAATAACTTGATTGCAATTTTTTTTTTTTTTTTAAAGGAGGGGACTTCCTATCATAGAATCATTTAGGTTGGATAATATCTCTAAGATCATTGAGTTCTACCATTACCCAACACTGCTGAGTCACCACTACACCATGTCCCTGAGTGCCACATCTATACCCCTTTTAAAGACCTCCAGGGGTAGTGACTTTACCCCTTCCCAGGGCAGCCTGTTCCAATACAAGACAACTCTTTTGGTGAATAAACTTTTCTTAACATCCAATCTAAACTTCCCCTGTGTTAACTTAAGGTAGATTCCTTCCATTATCTCACTTGTTGCCTGGGAGGAAAGCCCTATCCCCACCAGGCTTTCAAGAGCCCTCTTTTTCCAGGATAACAGCCCCAGCTCCTTCAGCCCCTTCTCATTAGACTTGTGCTCCAGACCCTTCACCAGCTCCTTTGCCCTTTTCTGAACATGTTCCTGCACCTCAATGTCCTTTTTTAGTGGGAAGCCCAAAACTGGTGTGGCCTCCCCAGTGCTAAGTGCAGAAGGATGGTCACTGTCCTGATCCTGCTGGCCACACCGTTCCTGATACAGGCCCAGGATACCATTGGCCTTCTTGGCCACCTGGACACGTGCTGGCTCATGTTCAGCCACTGTCAATGAGCAGCCTCAAATCTTTTTCCACTGGGCAGCTTTCCAGTAGCTCTTCCCCAAGACTGTAGTACTATGTGGACTGGCAAGTAAGGAAAATAATACAAAATTCAGCTGACAGTTGATAAAATTATTTTTTTTTTTTTACATGTGAAAGTTAAATTTATATTTTTAGTTGCTTTGAGTGAAGTCTGATGAAATGAAATGAAATGAAATGAAATGAAATGAAATGAAATGAAATGAAATAATGAAATGAAATGAAGTGAAATGAAATGAAATGATCCCAGACTCAGTGGGCTTTCTCCTAGCCTAAAGGTATTCTTAGCATTTAGGTTGACATTTGGAATAGCTTTAGACTTTTGCAAGCCATGTAACAATAACCTGTGAAGATGCTGTACTAGCATATTTTCAGTTAACCGTGAAGTTATGCACCAAAGTGTTTATGAAGAGCATTCTTCCAAAATCAAAGTCTGCTGAACCTTTAGTTGTCTTTTTTTTTTCTCTTTAAGAAATAGCATCTGTCCATGTTCATATATACATGTAGGCAAAATGGAGTGTCATAAACATCCTATCTTCTCAAAAGAACATTAAATCTTACTTCTGCTTTCTTAACAGTAGCAGAACCAATACAGTATTACATAGAAACCGAATTTGTTGAACTAGAACAGTGCCAATTGTCCATGGAGAATGAACCTGCAGTCATATCTGGGTTATTTCATGTAAAATAACACGTCTAGAAGAATAAACTTGAGACAACATGAAGCGTATTCTACACATTTCTCAATTTTCAATATTGTCTGTTCTGCTGCACTTCACAATGAAATCCACTAAAGAATTCCTCATTAGATACAGAAAGCAAAATGGAAAATAAATTCTGAGTGCTGCTTAAACATCTATAAAGGATCAACAGCATACCAGCATGTAATATAATTGTTTTCCCTAGTGATCTAGAAAATCTATGAATATTTTAATTTCAAATATGAGGGTATGCACATTATCTAAATGAAAACATCCAATACAATATCTGAAATAGAATTAGAGTAGAAACAAAAATATTTTTTGAAATCCTGAAAAATATGGCAGCAGCAGACCATAAAATTAGACATTTTCATTAAGATTGTGGCTTTTATAATGGTATCTCCTACCATTTATCTGACAGGATACAATCTTCTTACTTTTGATGGAAGTAATAATGTCTCTAAATTCACAGCAGTGATTTATTCTCATGGTCCAAATATTCGTAGGACTATACAGTGAAATTTTGGCTCCCAGCTCCTAACTTCACATTTCCTTTGATGAGCCTTTTTTTTTACATGTCTGTGTATTCTCAGATAGGTCAGAAAACCTAGTGGTGGTGAATTATAACTGTGCCCATTGCAATGTTCTTAGATGCTTAAAAAATAAGAACTTCTACCTTCAGCAGAAAAACATGAGACTTTCTTAATGTAACACAGATAAAAAGTACTGATGAGAGGGATTTGTTAATTTGATACCAGGTAAACAGTCACAGGAGGGAGAGGGTGTCAGCATGGAGTTACCAATGTATTCATGACACCTGCGCCTCCATGATCCTTGGTTCTTTTGAATCCCTTGAAGAGGAATTACCTGGTTAGATCCTGGGACACAATAAAATGCATTTCAGCTTTCAGTTTGACCCATTAACCTACCACTTTGTTTTCTACAGCCTGAATCTGCTGACCTGCATGACCAACAGGACACGCTGAGAAACTAATTTGATATTTTTTATGTTTTTCAGCTTTCAGGGATTAGTGGGATTAAGTCCTAAAGTTTGTTCTAGGTTTGAGAGGGGTTTTGCAAAACCTCTTCTGAATCTGAGATGAGTAAATGAATTGTCCGTCAAATATTTGTACCGTTCAGCAAATTTAATGTTTTGATTTTATCTAATTCAAACAGCCCCTGTATTTGATCATTCTGAAGAAGCTAATATGTTGTGTTTGTATTAGAAACTGAATTAGGAGGTAGCAATGTCTCTATAAAAGCCTGAATAAACCAACCATGATACCTGAAACCACATTTAATCAAAAGCATAAAGCTCACACCTTCAGAGCAGGCTGACTAATCAAACCAAAAAGTACAGTATGAGCATGTGTGAAGAAAAGCTGTGTGCTGCATTGTTCCCATAGCCAAAATGAAAAAGAAAATGTTCATGTAGGTCCATGGGTTACCAGTTTAATACTTATCCTAAAATATGATCTGCACGGGAGATGTTTACAGGAATGGTGTAGCTAAGAGGAAAATAACTAAATTAAATAAAAGTTGGCTTATTTTTCCTCCCCCTGAAAAAAGATAAGTGTTCTTCCACAAAAAAAAAATAAAATTAACAAGCACCTTGGAAAAAGTTGAAGGACACAGCTATAACTTTTTCATTTCCAATTATGCAACTTTTATTTTGGTAGAGCAAGTGTGTTTCACTGATAAGAATGTCTTCTAAAATATAATTGAATATTTTAACTTTTAGTATATGCATAAGTTGGTTTATTATTTCTTCTCAGCCATAATATATAACATTTCACATCAGGACTACCTTTTTTTCAGATGAGGTCTTCTATAATCAAACCTGTTTCACAGTTTAATCTTATCATTATATTACAGTCCAATACTCTTAACATTTTTGTTGTTAATCGGAGGCTGGCAAGATTCCATATCATGTAGCTGTACCTTGCTTGAAAAATACAATATCCTGAACCAAAAAATGAAGAAAGAAACCTCTCTAAGATTAACAATAATTGTAAGAGAAAAGTGAGATGAGGTGAAAAGTAGTGCTCTGGTAATCTGACTCAAAATTATAAAAGTTGTTGATTTTGAGAAATGTTATTTGTAAGTTGTTATTGGATAACTAAGTTGATATATTCAATTGGCCGGAAATAATATTAATTTTTCTGTCATATATGTGTTTTGCTGCATTTGATGTTATGACTCACTGTTGAAAGTGGTGATATTGAAAACTAAACTAACAAACACTTTTGAAAAAATATTCCCATTATATGGACTTTCTTTTGCTATTCCTCTTTCTTATCTTCTCTGTTACATTTTGTACAGTGGCATTTTACTGGGTTTAATGTTTATAGACAAATTTTGAGGCAGTAAATATTAATGGGCTTCTGGGCTGACTTCTGTTAAATCAGTTCTTTCCCATATATTACTTACTTCGTTCTGATGGCTAAGAGGTTTTTTAATGTATTTGAACCTCTTTACTACAGTTAAGTAGAGTAGTTTTGTTAATATCTGAGAATACTTATGGATTAGAATTAGTAGCTTTTTTCTTAGTCTGTCCCAGATTTCTCTAAAAAGGTCAAAAGTAAAATCAATAGGGTTGACAATACCTTTTTGGCCCTTAAATGGTTGTGACATTTGAAGTTCCACATGGATGATGCAGCACTGAACTTTTTGGATGAAGGATTAAAACTGTCAGATCAGAATTAAAGCTGTGTTACAAATGAAAGGATGGCACTGCTTAAGACACATAAAGAATCAGTATTATTGCACTAAATAAAATTCAGATCATTGCTTTAACCATTCTGAGACTGCTAACACTGTAGATTTCCTATGGGTAGCACCTCCTCAATATGTGGGCTTTAAAATCAATAGTAAAACCAATCTGCTATTATTTTCTATCTAAAGGCTACAAAAAGAATCTCTGATGCAGCCTTGATAACATTCTTGTTTTAACATTATCAGTTATACCAACAGTTAGTGGGTCATAATGATACTGTCTTAGTTAATTGTTAGAGAAGTTCTCACATGCTTCATATTTGAGTGAAAATGTGGATATATTACTATTATCATGCCATAGCTGTTACAGATTGTCCACTTCACATCTAGGACAAGATCAAACATCAGTAGTAGCCTTCTGGTGCCATAAATCCTATCCTTAGAATAGTCTAAAATGACATTTCTCACTTATCTATAACATCTTAGAGGCAAAAGTTAGAACCTCTGATTATAAATGTAAACTTTCTTCCTTGGAAAAGTAGTTTGTCACATGCCTTGGTATGTTTCTGTACCATGAGATTCAGTGTAAGATTTTGGAAGCTTCAAAATGACAGAAAACATCTTTTGATTGACTAAGAGGATGATTTGGACAAAAAAAGATAACTTTAGACAACCATGTCTGCCCAGACTAAGTCTTTTAAATGTTTTATAGACTACTAAAGAAACATATTTTGCTGCAAGAAACCTCATGTTTGAAACATGATAGTCACAATCTGAGTATTCATTGCATCTTTCCATATGAGAATATTTTATAAACATAAAATGAAATTAATGAAAAATGAAATTATTTTTTTTACAAGTGTAAAATTGAATACTGTAAGTTAAAAGATAATTTAATGTTATGCTATAAGTGTGCCATTAAATTTCCTTTATTGTTTCCTTTGTCCACAGATGCAGTGTTTAAGAAACACCCTGGCTTGTCATGTGTCAAAGTTTCGTACAGACAATAAGAAAGCAAAATTGAGGGTAAACACACACACACACACACACATATAAAAAACATCACTTATCAATAATGAACAGATCAGACTTCAAACAGATCAGACTATTTTTTTCAGTTTCAATGGTGGTTTGAAGAGTCTCTCAATGATTCAGTCTGTAGAACTCTTCAAACTAGAGGTCTGTGGCAGCCTTAAGGGTGGAAGAACTTTATTTCTATCCAACCTTCCCAAATTAAAGTAGCTCTGATGATGCTTTTGCTCTTCATATATAAAACATGCTTGTTATATTTCTTAGTGAACAGAGATTAACCACCAAAAATATCGTCCAGAAATTATACTGGTCTAGAGCTAGCTGACTTCAGGCTTTTAAACCGGAATTTACCTGAGGCCTTTATTTCCTGTTCAGGATTCAGAACCATGGACACCCTTATTTAATCTGACTAGGATGAAAGCAGTGAGGCTTTTTAAGGAGGTTAGAGGTTTTCTGCATTTGTTTATATATGATTGGAATTAATATATGTAAAAATATAATATTAATATATGTGAATATAAAATAGTCAAGCAAAGCAACATTGTTTTATTCATTAAAAATGAGCAATAAAAATATATTAATAAAATTATGCATTTTGATATGGAAAATATTTATATATATTATGACCATACCATTATAAGTGAATTGGTAAAATGAGATGAATTTATAACACTAGAAAAAAAATAGTGTGGCATGTCAAACAAATGTTTCTACTTATTACATTTAATTGATACTACTGAGTGATCTCATTATTTTCAAGTATCAATAGGATCAAATTTCTTTCATTTAGCAACTCAGAATCCAAAGGATATATTATGCTGAATAAATGTGGAGCTTGCGGGTCTTTTATCAGTTACAAGAATATACCAGTGGACCTCATTATTCACAAAATATCAATAGACCAAACATTTATGCAGTTCAGCAAACCATATGGAAAACTGAAATGTGAATTTAAATTATATGAAAATAAAAGGATATCGAATGATGTGTAAGTAACTGTGCATAACCAAGAAGAATAATCTCACCTTTATTCCTTTAAATATAAGATTACTTAATATTATATTGAATTCCCATTGATTTAAATATTACTCAGGTATATAAAGTTAACCATGCTCCAGGTTCAGCAGGGGTTCTTAAGTCCTATTTATATTCCTAACCTCCTGCTGAAACCATGTGATTAGACATTTGCAGTATCAGAGTTTTTCACATGGTTTTCTATACACATCATTTATTTACCCTTTTGATTTTAGAAGTAAAATTGGCTTATTATCAACTCCACAGTTTCAGAAATTGTGAACTCCAAGTCCTCTGCTGCAAGTTATAAAATACTGGTTCTTCTTATTTTTGTAGATCCTTTTTGTTACAATCACACAAACTTATGTAGAGGAAAAGCCCTTGACAAACAAATTTGTCTCAAATGAAATTAGATAATTCTGTATCTCTTGTCTGACCAGCCACTGTGCTGTTTAAAATATAATATATACAAACTTGCATAATAAATTCTGGAAAGTACTAACTTACAAAAGACTTCTGATTAGAAGATTTACACTCGCATAGCTAATTTCCTACTCAGTATTGCAATATGCTTTGGTAGAGAACCCAGGATGTTCACATATGCTTTAAAAATTATTTTCACAAAAATTTGGTGCCTATCAATTTCTTCTTCCATCCTTTTGATTTGTATGTTCAACACTATAAAAGGGAAGAACCTGGTGAGATACATTCCGGGCTCCTGAGGGAATCCACAAATGTAGTTGCTAATCCTCTCTCCGTGATATTTATAAAGTCGTGGCAGTCAGGTGAATTCTCAGGTTACTGGAAAAGGGGAAACGTACCCATACTTAAGGAGGGTGGAAAGAAGGACCAGCCCTGGGAACCGCTGACCCATACTGGGAGAATAGCGAGGCACTGCCCCATAGAAGATGTGGTGCCTCATCTGTGAAAGCGTTTAAAACCAAGTTGGATGGACCTCTGAGCAGCCTGTTCTAGTGGAAGGTGTCCCTGTCTGTGGCAGGGAAGCTGGAACTAAATGGTCTTTAAGGTCCCTTCCAACCCAAAGTCTTCTCTGATTTTATAATTCTATGAACTGCAAGGGCTGAGCCTGATGGCTTAATCTGGCAAAACTTTCAATCTTCCCTTCTTTCAGTGATCCAGCCCTGCTTGCATTTCTGTGGGAGGCAATAATACTTTTATTTCCCACAATTGCTGGTTATGCCCTCTTCACCATCTCCATCCAAGCCCTAGTCTCTTTAATAACAACACTAATAAAGCTCTCTATATTTGGTGCTTGGTGCTATTGGTATCACATGGCCAAAACCACAATCTTCAAATGCATTTCCATCTGATGAGAAGTGGCTTGCCTGCTGGTTTCAAAAATAAAATGTCCTTTAATTGAAAAAAAGGAGAGAAATGGAAAACTATTTTGACAGATATTTCTTTTGCAATATGTAAAGGGGCCTCAATTAGATTTTGGTCTTGTTTTTTACCACTATTGCAAAACCCTATATATTTTACATTTTACATATTTGTAAAATATTGATGCTTCCATCTAAGTATAACAAGGCATTTTTATTACTATTTTGCAATTTTAGTATGACCTAGAACCACTATAGCTTAGGAAAATAAGACCTGAGATCTCTAATATTCTTAAGACTATTATTTTTTAAATTTTCTTTGTACTTATGCTGTGGATTGAGTCTCTTCTGTGTACTTAAGCTGTGTCTTCATCTATTCACATGCAATTCAGTCCTATGGCTCTGGTCAGACATTTCTATACAGTGATCCTTTAATGTATTAAGGATATGAATCATCATATTTAAGAAAACCCAGTAGAAGAAATCATTTAATAATAAAACAACAATAACCTCAGCAAAATAACATAAAATGACTTCGTAATGCTTGAGCAGCCCCATCTCTCCACTATCAATATAATAAGATAAAGGGAAATTGGAGTCGTGAATTATTTTCTTTTTCAAATCTATACTATGAAAAACTAACCCTGGAACCTGATTATAATTTAAAAGGAAAATAAATTAGATTGTAACACATTAATGTGTATTCCATTTTTCAGTAAGAGCAAGAGCAAGAAGGAGAAAACGGGTTTTTAGTTTTTGATATATCAAATATTCCTCTTAGACTTTTTGCTGTATGCTTACTTGATAAATCCTTTCATCCACAGTTCTGCAGATAACTGCAGATCTGGAAAACAGAGAATATATAGAAAAAATAAATGCATTTTGTTTTTTTAGCTTACACTTAGATGAATGAGCACATAGAAAATATAAAATCCGTAACCTCCATTTAAATAAGAAAAATGTCATACAGAAACTGCAGATCCCAAAAGATACCAGGATTAACAGCATACACCCTCTATTGCTATTAGAAGAAAGTGAAAGAAAATGTTGGTATGTTGGTCCGGTAGTTGAGAATATTATCAGAAAGCAATGCCAAGGGAAGCTGATTTTCTAAATTTCAGTTCCCACTAGAAATGTACCTAGTTAGTGCACTTACTGTTGATTATAAGGAGAAAAATCTAAAGCTGCAGCTAGAGAGAAGTTAAAAGAAATTTGAGTCAGGTGCTGGCAGATTCACAGGGCCTCATCAGTGTTACTCAAGGGTGCTGAAAGATTTAGAGAACCTGAGTGAACACACAGTCTTGCCCAATCTTGACACAGTGCTTTAAGCAGCATGTGGGACTGGAGACCATCCCTAAGGTTCCTCGCAGCCCAGTGTATCCTAGGTCCTGTCCAGCATTTATGATTTCATTGTGCTCCCCTTTGGAGAACTGGAATTATTCAAGTTAACTGAACAGAGCCTACAGAATAGCAGAAGAGAAAAAAAAAATATTAAAAGAAAGTGTCTGAAAGGTAAGATTGAGTAAACTAAGGATGCTAGTTCTAGGAAAAAGGACACTCAACACCTGCTGCTTCTAACAGTATGGAGACACTAAAATTTGCAAGCAATTGACACTTTATATAGAAAGACAATGGGAAAACTCATCCTCTTCTTGGTATCCAGGAAGGTATTTCATAAAAAGAAAACCCCAAAAAACAGCAAAGCTAAACCCCTTTCTCATATAAATTATTATTCCATGTGTGTTGTGGAAAGAATTAGGAAGGAGTAATAGTGCTTGGAATAAAATGTACAATGTCTTGTTTATTCACACAACTCCATTTCTTTTAGTGTGAGCCAGTGTATTACATTAAAGGTCTGTTTGGGTTTTGAGGAGCAAGGCACAAGGTTCTTGTTGAGAAAAACAAAATGATTCAAAAATCAGCGCATGATTCCATAAAGGCTCCTGAGCAGACAGTTTCACAGCCAGCCTGTGGGGAAAAGAGCCAGTGATGGATTTGGGGAACAAATGAAAGGAACAAGGAAAGGAGGAACAAACGGGAAGCAGTGTGTCTGGGTACACTGGAGACCATTGCTTTTCTTTCATTGTCAGGTAATCATACAACCTTAAAAATGTTAAGATATTTTTATATTCTTTTATGCTAAAGACATTAAGGTGAAGACATTTTTATAATATATTAAACTAAGGAATATCTCATCTCTGGAGTGTTCAAGGTCAGGTTGGTTGGGGCTTTGATCAAGCTGGTCTAGTGGCATGTGTCCCCACCCAAAGCAGTGAGGTTGGAATTGGATGCTCTTTAAGGTCCCTTCCTACTCAAAATATTCTGATTTCAGTGCACTAATTTCTGATTTCAGTGCTCTAAAAGAAGGGAAGTGATGTAGTCACTCAAGTTCTGCTCACAAGTTAAATCCAAAATACTATTAGCCATCACTCAAATTAATTTGCCTTCATAACATAATCTTCTTGAACACAAGATATGTAAGTATCTACATTTGCCACTGAAGCCAGGTAAAACGATAATTCACTGAGAACTGCTGTGTACTATCATTTGGTGTGGAATTAGGTTTTTTACTCAGCCTGTTTAATTATGCTGCTGGGAAGTAATCAGAAGTGTTTCTGATTGAAAGCTGGAATTCAAAAGTGACAGGAACATAGCTGCAAATATGCTAGCATGACAAAATTAAAGTGATGTTTGACATCTTGAGTTTGCCAGTACCTAAAAAAATGACTAATTCAAGGGGGAGCTAAACCAGCTGAAAAAATGGGGTGAAAAGAAAAACAAGTACTCCTTCCATGAAAGAACAAAATGTGTTCAGTAGGTTTTATCCCTTTTTATTTTATTTTTTTTTTCCTCCCCATAGGTGTCTAGCATATGCTTAATAAGTCACAGGAAATAGTGCAAGGGGATTTTATATTCTCCCCATACAATGATGGTTTGGACCCTGGCCAACTCTCAGTGGAAGGCAAGGATTAAGTTAAATTTTTTTCAAAACTCTTAGGATTTGACAGAGACCCCTTAATATGCTCAGTTGCTGTTAGAATTAATTGCTGGCAACCTTGAATCTCTCATGCACTGATTAGTCTTTTCTACTATACTGTCAACTTTACTACCGCCTCCAAGTAGAACTTTACAGTCTGCTTTCAGTTGCTTTTCTCTTAATATGCTCTTGTGTTAAATAAAAGCCAGTGACTGCTATTTGTGTAGATCGCTGCCTCCACACTGGAAAAACAGTCCCTTAAAATGGGTAATTTTAGTCAATGTTACCTCGTAAAAGGTTTACCATTTAAAGAGGACAATTAGACTATATGCAAATTACCACTTTAAAAAGTGGGATTCAGTGTCTGGCTCTTAAGAAATAAGAGAAACGAAGCCCTACTAACGTAGGGCTGGTGCGGTAAAACGCACTCACTCTGCCGACTTACAGCATCACATATGTAAGTGCTCATGAATAAGTGATGTCTCTGTGTGCAAGGCTTGTGCTCCACTTTAATCTTCACTTAGAGTTCTCATCTTGTTCTGAGTCTCCACAGAGACAGGCATTTAAATTCCAGAGGCTGGAAAGCCACCCTCAAGTTGCTTCCATGCTGAAACCTGCACACTGAGGCTGGGTTTGTAGGTGTATGTATTCCTGTACATAAGCAATAATCAATCACAATAAATGGCAAATTCAGATATTTCTGAGAAATGTCTGCTGAGGCTTTTTCGGTTCTGACTGAGTACAAGAAAAATGCTGAGAGATCAAATGGATTATATATATAAACTGCTTGAAAACATTTTATTTTTGTTTATAACTTACACAGGTGATTTTTGCATATATTTATATGCAATTGATTTTATTCTGTTGATTATGGCAAAAATGATGCATGATTGTATTCAGCTATATAAAGTGATTATTGTTTGATAGGTTCTAGAGATCACTGCAGGATTGTGTCAGTGGGTGTAAATTTAATTTTTTTTTTTTTTAAATAGACTTGCCCTGCTCATTGAGATTTGTGGGTTCTGAATGCAATGCAGTGTATACAATTTAACATTACAGTAATATGTATTATATTGTTTAATGCTGAACCCCTTCAAAGAAGAAAATCTGAGCAGCAGTAATCTGTTGTCAGAGTCACACTGTATTTTGAAGAGACAGTGAATAGACCATTGTATGTGATACCAGAGGAACTGTATGCAGAACAAGAAGCAAAAATAACACATAAATTCTCAAAAATTAAAAAGGATTTGGGTAAAAATATAAAATTATTGGAGAAGATGATGTAGGCATCACAGAATCATACAATGCTTTGGGTCAGAAGGGAACTGAAAGACCATCTCGTTCCCACTCCCCTGCTGTAAGTAGACACTTGCCACCAGACCAGGTTGCTCAGAGCCTCAGCCAGGTTGGCCTTGGACACGTCTGTCATTGTCATTGGTATTTTTTTGGCAGGAAGTTTCAAATACTGTGTTTGTAAAAATGGAGAGGAAACTTCAGGAACTGGCCTCTGTTACTTCATAATTCCCCTGTTCTCATTTACACACATAGGGACCTTTTGTTTACTTTCTCTCTTTGCATTGAGATGGATAGTGTTGGATTTACTGAGGGAGAATGAAGATCATATGAAAACCACTTAAAATAAATTACCTCTAAACCTAGAAAAAATAATTATTTTTTTCCCAGGAGTTTCTCACCCAGAACAGAGATATGGAAATAAAGGATGAGAAATTTGGGATGACGTCGGGATGTCTTCAGCAGCATGAGAAGACCCAGTGCCTAAATAATTGCTTTTGGCAGGTCTGCTGCAAAGATCATATAGACAGGAGATTCCAAACAGCTTGTCATTTTCTCTTGCAATTTTTGTACAAAAAAGAAGAAAAATACTTAATTAGGAAATTTATATGTGTTTTAAGGTTATGCAGGAAGTTACCAGAGGCCCAAACATAAAGATTTCAGAGCTGTGAACAAGAAATGAAATGTTACAGGATTTATGGAAGGTTGGAGTTCAGTGAATGCGCGTGTTTAGAAATGACTTGCATTTTAATTAAGTGTATTACACTTGGGAGGCAATAGCTTAGTTATCCTTTCAAAATAATGACTTTGACTGCACCCAACTCTCAAAGAGAGCTCATCATATCAAAGAAGTTATAATTCAACTCTATAGACTGATATGATGGTCTCCAATATATACTGTGCTTCTAAAAGGAGTAGGACCAGCAGTGAGGGGCATCCAAAATGATAATTACTTGTGGGAAGTAGCTTAATGGTTTGAACTTGCAGTTCAAAGGCCTTTTCTTAAGAAAAGAACTTTTAATTCAGATTCTATCCTAGACTCAAGGCTACCCTACAACTTTTCACAGCAGCTAAAAAAATTTGGGTCTGTCCTATTGTACAGGTTGAGAGAAGGCATTAACATGCTTGGGAGCAGCTGTTAGTAATTTCCATTATATTTGTAAGTATTGTGTGTTTCTTTACATGTTCTTCCTGGCTTGTGAAATTCCTGACTACTTTCTTTGTTTGTTTCAGTGGTTAATGATGATTTGCCAAACTTAGTCTTAAAATTAAGACCTTTTTTCCTTTTCTGTTTTTTAAAAATGGAGTTCCATAAAAAAATATTTTTCCCTCTCTTAATACTGTTATTATCCAGGCAACTTAGCTTGCTTAAATTCTGATTGAACACCAAGCATTTCAGCTTTCTGATTAGACACCTTCAGCTGGATGGGTACAAAAATATGAACATGGGTAAGATCTTCCTATTGACACCTCTGCAAAAAGCTGTTCTCCAAGCCTTAGGCAAGCACACAAATCTGTCACAGTGATATCCCCTGTAAAATAGCAGAGTAGCAAAACGGTATATACAAGATTAAACAAAACACCACTTGAAATTCTAATATGTCTTCATAGTTCTGAGGTTTTGTTTATTCATTCAGACTTACTCTTTGTATAGCAAACTCCCACTGGGGTTTTTTTACCTTCTACATCAAGGAGTTAAAGGAAAATCCTACAACTACAGAACAAAACCAGGCTTAGTTCATATGTTAATGAGTCAGGATAATTGCAGCTTTCCCTGGGTAATCTTGGTGTCAATTATTCATGAATGGTTGACAGCAGACATGACATTTCCAACTGTCAGCTTTCAGTCGTTTTGTTTACAAGTACGAAATCCTTAAGGATGAAACTTTAGATTGGAGTTAAAAATTGGGATTTTTTTTTTTTCAGGAAAGACAGAAAAGAAAAAAAAATGGAGATAGAGTGAATTTTCCTCATAAAGTGCAGAAAAAGAGCCTGTTCCTGCCAATAATGTTCACAGTGTTGTTGGAATGAAGCTGTTGCTCAGGTATTGGGATTCACTGAGCCTCAAAATCTGTACTGAGCCCAAAAAACTATACCATGTATCTTCATGGCACATAGATGGTGCTATCCCTCTATAAGGGGGAACAACCATGGTTTGCTTCCCCTCCTTTCAGTGCTTTGTTCCCAGCTAATGCGGTAGCTCATATCACCTATAGCACATCTGAGGAATACCACCAAGGTCCCTGCTTCAGCTTTGCCCTTTGCTTCATATATCCCTTTATACTTTCAAAACAACAAAAAATAAGGATATTCTTGACTTGCGCTTTTGTGAAATTGGGCCCCTCTAATTTAAAAAGCTGCATAGAAGTGAAACACAAACTTTGCAACCTGCAGTAAGTTCTCTGTAAAAGTCAGATTTTACCCACTAAATTCCCATGTATCTTTAAGTGTGTTTGAAACAATCTCTTCATGGAGTCATTGAATGATGCAAATCCAGGTTGGAAGGAGCTCTCAAACATCATCTGGTTCCAAACTTTCTTGTCAAAAGCAGAGTCTAGACAAGATGGCTCAGCACCCTGTCCAGCAGAATCTCCTGTATGCAATATCCACGGCAGTGTCCACCCAGGCACCGGCTGTAGCCCTGCCCCTGTGGAGCTTGTCAGCAGAGGCTGTGCCTGAGACTGCTCTTGTATCTGTGAAGAAATCACAATATTTCTAAATCCTAGCACCCTAATTGAAATCAATTGACAAGAGTAAAATGGGGAAAGACATTTAAGTGCCTAAAGATGCAGATAGTTACTTAGTGAGGTTTTTCAAAAGATTCTATACACCTGACTTACATTAAAAAAAGTTTAAGGAGTCTCAGTCCATTAATAAGCTATTTTAGTTTTTCAGCCTTTGTACTAATTTTGAGATAATGACTGTTTAAGAAAATGTTCACTCAGACTGAACATTTTTCATTTTTTTTTAACGGAGTTACTTTTAATTTGAATACACAAATTTCTTAGCATAACATTTCAGATATTTTAATTCCTTTTTTTTTTTTCCTAAAATAAAGGACTGGAAAGTCATAATGGAAGAATTGGGGTTTAATAATTATTAGGGTTCCTTGAGTAATTAAAGTCATTGATTTTTAGAGTGCATCAAAATTCAATATGTAGCACAGTTTTTCCAGAAATCCAGTCTCAGATGAAGTTCAGCACCTTAGACATGGACCCAATTCTCCATATTCTTGTAGACCACCTCCCCATATTAACTATAATATGGCAATTTGCACTCATAATTCACTCAGCTAATCATTCATAGTTCAGAAACTCTGGTAGCTTGTATTAATGCTGCTCCTTCTGGACTCATTCTCCTTCTACAGTTTCAAGACATATTAATCTTCCATTCCATTATTTAATTGACAATTTTCAGTTGTTAGATTGAAAAGAGATATGTGGAATTTACCAAAAGCAAATCTATTTTAATACTTTTATTATCATCTTGTCCATGTTCATTCAATCTTGTATGGTATGATTTTTATCAGTCCTTCAAAAATATGTTATTTTAGACTTGTGGTTTGGTCTGGGTTTTTTTTTTTTGTTTTTTCTTTTTTTTTTAATTCAAAGAGACAGGCAGATGTGGAGGTCTGACTTAAAGGGAGTTTTTAGTATAATTACATGAAAACAAACTGGATTATGGGGTTTTTTACTAGACAATAGGTTGCAGATAGCAACAAATTTTGAAAATTGTTTAAATTAAAATAATTCAGATGGACTGTACAGAAAAATACTTTGAAGATGTCTATTCCAAAGCCTCTGAACCTCAGACAGACTCCTTTCTTTTAATTTGACTTTTTAGAATTATTTTCATTTTAACTTGCCTCTGTTTTTATAAAAAAACATTTGTTTATAGAAAATGTACCTGCAATGTGTATCCGCATCCAACCTTAAAGTTTCTCTTGTGTTAATAGAACACACAGCATGAAAATGAAAACTGATCCATGGTACATACAGGTTAAATTTATATCTCTCAGCACTCCTTTACTGTTTTTACATGTGTATGGAGGTGTTTATAGCCTCAGCTTTCATGATGATTTGCCTTTTGAAGACAGAAGGAGAAAGAGGAAGAGAAGGGCCCTCATGTGGGTCTTTCAGATTTTTGAAACATTTGTGTCTCAGGTGGCTGTTGCAGTGTAGTGCAACTTAAACACTCTTTCCAGATACACTAAAACAGTGATTTTATGGAATCTCAATTAAGATGCAGAGGGAAACACCATTCCATCTAAGAAAACTCAAAATATCTTCATGTTGATAAAACGAACTGCTTTCCTTGACTTCTGGTATTGATTGAGTGACTTCTAAACCACTTGATAGTCTAAAAGTATTTCAAATAAAGGGCAAACATGACCTTTTGCCATGATTATGTTCCCCAGATAGTTATTTCTGTTTGCATGCACAGACAAGCAGATACTGTACTGACTTTGAAAAATGTTCCATAGATGCTGAAAAAAGGGTAAAGTTTCCTATTTAAAATTAGACAATAATATTAAAAGCATCCCAAAAGACAACTGAGAAACAAAATTTTTACTTGGAAAACTTTCATGTTTCAAATATAAAACAAAGGTAAGCAGTATGAAAAGTAGTCCAAGGTAGTCAAAAATCTTATTTCATTTTGTATTCTGAGCAAATCATCTGTGATTAATCCTGCCATATAAACACCTACCATCAGCATCTTCAAACTGGGAAAAAAGTTGACTTTCTTTCACAAGATTCCCCATTCTTCAAATAAGCTGCATAGTTAAATTTCTAGTATCTAACAGCAAATGATGCAAAATTCAAGAACCACTTGTTTAAAACATTTTACAATTTCTCTCTAAAGATGATGAAGACTAGTGCACAATAAATAACTCACTTTTTTTAGATTACTGTACCATCATGCATCTATTTTATACTTCAGATGACTTCCCATTCCTAAATTTTTACAGACTTTCAGTTCAAGGATAAATACCACAGAAAAGTTCTGAACCTGATTTCTATTTCAGTCTTTATCTTTTATTCTGTAGTATTTTTAAGATGTATTTCAGCAAGAGCCTATGATGACTCCCTTGAATAAAACACCTCTGGTAGTACACACAGTACTTCTCAAATTTGTTCACAATTCAAACAAAGGTCTTTAAATAAATATATGTGGCTTCTGAAAGTTTCTTTATTAAGACATTTTTCTCATCGTGTACAAAACAGTGGTTGGGTTATTATTTATGACCAAGTAAATTATTGTACAGGAATTGAATGCTATCAGTTGTTACAGTGTCCAAAAGAAAAAGTCAACTTTTTCTCCCAGGCTCTTAAATTAAAAAATAAAAATAAGTAAATCTAACATTATTTTAAAAAGCAAAAGTATATTTTGCAAATCAACATTCAAAATCCATGGAATTATGGACTTCCTGGTAGATTTGCAGGATTTGTTTACTTTATGCATTCTGAGTCCCTTATTCTGACAAATTAGAGTTTTTTTCCCAGAAAATGTCAAATTAATAATTTGTTTTAACCACAGCTAAGGGATGATATTGAGAATTTCTGAGGGCTTAACCAGGCAGGTTGCAATCTGAAATATATGTATCACAAAACGACATAAAAATATATATAATATAATATAATAAATATAATATACTATAATAAATATACTATAATAAATATAATATAATATAACATAATTTATAGTATATAATTTACAATATATCATTAATATTATATCATTAATATATGAATTGCAGAGAGGAAAAGGCATATGCCAGAATCCGGCACCCTTCAACTCTGGGTAGAAAAAGTCACTGCAAACAAGTACATGTAGGAAAGTGGTTGACTTTGGAAGATGAGGCTATAGGGACAGTCTCTATTTATCTTACACATGGGTCAGGTAAAACCTACCCTGAGGTTTTCAGTGAGCTTAGATTCATGATTCAATCAGATTTTTATCTGTCTTTTCTGTCAAAGCTCCTATTTCAGTGAGACACTTAAGCACTCTGGTGTCTCTTGTTCCAATCCATTTCAATTCTCCACTGTTTCTCCATATTTTAATGCATTCTTTTGTGACTTCCATATGAAAATTTGCCTCTGTTTGTCTGCTAAGGCTTATTTCTGAAGTGTCAGTGAAATAAATGAGGAAGTGAACATGTTTTTTTATTCTGTATCAATCCCCTTCATGACCTTTTAAGGGTGCAATAGCCCTTTCTGAGTAAACATTACTGTTGTGTCCCTGTTCTGCCACATTGCCAGCTAAACCTTCAGATCACCTCTCGTATTCTCTAGTAAGGAGACATCCCTTTGCCGTAGGGCTGTGAAGAACATCTAATCATTACTTCAGATTTGGAATCAATTCTCCAAGAATAGCATTTATGTTATAGTATGCAGTATTTTTGTATTTTATTGTGTATTAATTATATGCTATGTTATGCTGTTATAGATAAAATCTATCAGGATCATAAAACTTTAAAAGTTAACAACAATATAGCTATTAAGCTACATATTGTACTGTAATTTCACTGGCTTAGTGCAAACATATTCTTACCTACTACTTCTTTTTTGCAATTTCAGGGGGCTGTAAGATGTCAGAGAGACAAGATCGAATAAAGAAATACTTCTCCCCAATGTACACTTATTCACAGAATTCACAGAATCACTAGGTTGGAAGAGACCTTCAAGAGTCCAATCCATGCCCTAACACCTCAGGTAGATCATGGCACTGTATGTCACACCCAGCCTTTTTTTAAACACATCCAGGGATGGTGACTCCATCACCTCCCTGGGCAGACCATTCCAGTACTTTATCACCCGTTCTGTAAAAAGCTTTTTTCTAATATTCAACCTATATATCTCCTGGCGCAGATTGAGATTGTGTCTTCTTGTTATGTCAGTTCCTGCCTGGTGAAAGAGACCAACCCCCACCTGACTACAGACACTTTTCAAAAAGTAGAGAATGGTAAGATCACCTCTGAGTCTCCTTTTCTCCAGGCTAACAGACCCAGCTCCCTCAGACATTCCTCACAGGGCTTGTGTTCCAAACCCTTCACCAGCCTTGTTGCCTCCTCTGGACCTGCTCAAGCATCTCAACATCCTTCCTAAACTGAGGGGACAGAACTGGACACAGCACTCAAGGTGTGGCCTCACCAGTTCTGTGTACAGGGAAAGAATGACCTCCCTGCTCCTGCTGGCCGCACTACTCCTGATACAGACCAGGAGCCACTGGCCTTCTTGGCCACCAGGGCACACTGCTGGCTCATGTTCAGCTGGCTGTGGACCAGCAGCCCTCAGGTCCCTTTCTGTGTATAGCACTGTCTAGCCACACCATCCCCAGCTGTAGTGCTGCAGGGGTTTTTTGTGGCCAAAATGCAGGATTTGGCACTTGGACTTATTAAACTTCATCCCACTGGACTCTGCCCATCCATCCAACTGTTCCAGGTCTCTTTGCAGAGCCTTCCTACCTTCCAATAGATCCCAGCTTAGTGTTGTCTGTAAATTCACGATTGAAAGACTCAATCCCCTCATCTAGATCATCAGTGAAGGTATTAAACAGAACTGGGCCCCACACAGACCCCTGAGGAACACCACTGGTGACTGGCCCCCAGCTGGATGCAGCACCATTCACCACCACTCTCTGGGCCCAGCCTTCCAGTCAGCTCTTAACCCAGCAAAGAATGCTCCTGTCCAAGCTGTGGGCTGCCAGCTTTTCCAGGAGTGTACTGTGGGAGACAGTGTCAAAGGCCTTGCTGAAGTTCAAGCAAACAACATCAACAGCCTTTCTCACATCCACCAGGTGGTGGATATCACCTGGTCATAAAAGGAGATCAGGTTGGTCCAACACGACCTACCCCTCCTAAACCCATGCTGGCTGGATCTGATGCCCTGGCCATGCTGTACATCCTTGCATGATGACAGTCAGTATAAACTGTTCTATTACCTTACCAGGTCAGGCTAACTGGCCTGCAATTACCAGGGTCCTCCTTCCTACCCTTTCTGTGAATGGACGTCACATTGGCCAGCTTCCAGTCATCTGGAACCTCACCAGTGAGCCAGGACTGTTGGTAAATGATGGAGAGCGGCTTCACAAGCTCATCTGCCAGCTCCCTCATCACCCTGGAATGGATCCCATCTGGCCCATAGATTTATAAACATCCAAGCAGCTCAGCAGTTCTCTGACTGCCTCCTCCTGGATAACAGGGGGATCATTCTACTCCCTGACACCATCTACCAACCCAGCAGGACAGTTATCCTGAGGACAATCCATCTTCCCACTAAAGACTGAGGCAAAGAAGGTGTTAAGCACTTCTACTTATCTGCAGTTACTAAGTTCCCTCCCTCATCCAATAGAGAACAAAGGTTGGTCTTACCTTTCCTTTTACCATTAATATATTTGTAAAAACATTTTTTATTATCCTTTACAGAAGTTACAATTTTAAATTCAAACTGAGCTTTGACCTCCCTAATTTTTTTTCTACATGCTCTAGCAGCCCCCTGAAATACTTCCTGAGAGACCTGACCCTCCTTCCAAAGATGATACATCGTCTTTTTATTTCTAAGTTCCTCCAAAACCTCCTTGCCCATACAGGCTGGATACTTGCCTCATCAACTCATCTGTTGGCACACAGGGACAGTCTGTTCCTGTGCCCTCAAGATCCCTGTTTTGAAGGACACCCACCTTTCCTGGACTCCTTTGTTTTTAAGGGCTGCTTCCCAAGGCACTTTCTGAATAAGTCTCCTAAACAGGCCAAAGTCTGCCCTCCAGAAGTCCAGTGTAAAAGTCTTATTGGTGTCCCTCCTGATATCACCAAATACCGGGAACTCTATCATTTCATGATCACTGTGCCCCAAGCTGCCTCCAACCACATCTCCCACCAGCCCTTCTCTATTTGCAAACAACAGGTCTAACATAGTCCCTCCCCTAGCAGGCTCACTCGCTAGCTGTGACAAAAAGTTGTCCTCCACGCACTCTAAAAACTTCCTGGGCTGCCTTTTTTCTAATGCATTAAATTACCAGCAGATGTCTTGTAGGTTAAAATCACCTACAAGAACAAGGGCTGGTGATCATGAAGCATTCTCCAGCTGTTTAAGTTTTCCCCCCTCTTCCTGGTTGGATGGACGATAACAGACTCCAGGAGGATGTCGGCCTTGTTGGCCTTCCCCTTAATTCTTACCCATAGGCATTCAACTTCATCGGCATTAGTTTCAATATCCATGGCATCAAAACTTCCCTAATATAAAGGGCCACCCCTCCACCTCTTCTCCCTTTCCTGTCTCTTCTGAAGAGCTTGCAGCCATCCAGTGCAGCACTCCAGCTACCTGAATCATCCCACCACGTTTCTGTGATGGCAACTACATCCTAGCTTTGCTCTTGCACCATGGCCTCCAGCTCCTGTTTGTTACCCATGCTGCATGCACTGGTATACATACACCTCAGCTGGGCTGCTGATTTCACCCCTAACTCAGGCTTCCCACCCTTGGGCCTGCTTCCTCACAGCCCCTCTACATCCCCTTCCCTCTTCAAATCTAGTTTAAAGCCCTCTCAAAGAGTTCTGCCAGTCATGAGCTAAAATTTCCTGCCACCTGTGCCTCTGCCCTATCCACAACCACTTAACCCAATGACCTAGAGTCCCATTTAATTACCCTGGTACTCCTCCCTTCAATCTCATCACTGCCAGCCTGGAGTGTCAGCAGTGGGTAATAATCAGAGGGCTGAATCAGCCCAGGAAGTCTCTCTCTTAAATGACAATGAACTAATTTACCAAAACTAGCCAATTTCTTTTTATGATTCCTGAAATATCAGATCCCTACCTGCTAATATATGCCTAAAAGTTATTTAGTGACCTGTTACTTGCATGTACCTACCCTTGGATATCTTGGAAGTGGATACCATCATGCTTTGACTGTTTGAAGTGACTGAGGTGCTTTGATTCCTTGCTTGGAAGTGGAAATGCTTTCTGCTGGTACCTATTCCTAGAGGAATTTGATGTTCTCTGATTTTCTTTCTTTCACTGAATTCACCCATGTGTTTGTCTGAGGCAAAAGATGTGGACAAATTTTGGATATGGATCACACTGTATTCCCAGTGTTTCAGGGACAGAAATCCATGTAAGTGTTGGCTTTACCATCCCAGAACTAGATTTCCAACAGGATTCTGTTCACACAGTATACCATCCAGAAGAACTATTAAAAAACAAAAAAGCAAAATGTCTTTACCAGTTCTGTTAAATCAATTACAAAACTGCCATTCATTTCAGAAATAAATTGCTTACCCTCAGTGACCCCACAATAGCTGGAATTGTCTGCAAGCTGAAAGATTTTCTAATAGGCTACTTAAAGCCTGCCACATCAGGTCCTAATGTGCCACTATACATAAAAACCCCATTTTAAAGCCCATAATGATATGTTTATTCAAATTTCAGCAGTAGGTCAAGGAAATTCATCAGCATTCCATAAAGCCTCTGCATTATGTGCACTGTTAAATGTCAGAAAATTTAAGAAGCTCTTAGTTATTATCTCTATTGGTTGCTTTTGATAAACATGATGAGCACTTAAATAATATTTAAATACTATTATAAAAAACCCCAATAATTTTAAAAAAAACCAAACCAAAAACAAAAAGATATAAAAAAAAAAAATACAAAGGAAATTTGGTTTCACACAGCAACATCTAATAAGAAACTAGGCCTAAGCAATCATTTTCATCTCAAATAAAATGTAAATTTATGCATTGGTTTTAATTGCAGGCTTTAAAAATTTCTTGGTCTTTCCATCTTTATTTCATAACAGGATACTACAGAGTTGCAACCCATCACTTTTTTTTCCCTGCTTCTCACTTTCGATTTTAATTCCTGTATTTCTTTATTCTTTATTATTGACTTCCTCTCACTTTCTCACATCTTCCTAATTTGTTTATCCTCTCAGTGTTGTTTTCTCTCTTGTCTTTAGCATGTAAGTATTTTACACCTGCAAAGTAGCTCTCCTGTGGTGAGTTTCAGCCATGGTACAGTGTTGTAAGCTCTTTGCAGTAGTTTTCCATGTTATGCTTGTTCTCTACTATGTGTAGGCTTCTTTGCAGCTCCCCTTCATGATCACTTAAGCCCACGCTGTATACTTTGCCAGGGAAATCAGTAAGGCCAAGGACAACTTCATATGTTAGTTCCCCTGCACTTTTGCTGTCAGGAGTTCACATTAAAGAACCATTATTTTTTTTTTAAAGTGGTAATTACTGAGTGGTGAGTGCAGAACAACAAAACAAAATTGTTGTGAATTGCTTCATTAATTATACTTTGAACTGAAATTCTAAGCTTTTTTGCACTCTAAAAGTTGTATTTCTCTGCCATTGAAAAGCAGATCATTTTAGAGATATTAGCAGTAGTAACTCCACCTTTTGTGTCCTGGGCTGCAGTGGGATGATCATGGAAACTCAGTCCGATGCATAACAGGGCTGTTTATACTCCTTACACTGATTTTTTCATCCTTCTCTGTACCCAGAGCTATGCTAGTGAAATTCTATGGGGAAGCGGATCGTGGGTCTGGTTTGCATGCCTGCTTGGAAAAAATAAATCAGTCTAAGCAATTTCTGATCAAGCCTAAGATGAAGTAACTTGGCAGTTGGTTTTGGCAAATATTAGGGATGGACCAGTGTACCTGAGGATAGGGGAGAAAAGAAGATAGATACCCTTCTAAGCAAATGCTCACATTTATTTCAGTTTAACATGACCATTAAACTTCAGTGTTAGGAGTGATGACGTTACAGAGCCATGAAATTGCAGTATTGCAATGGCATAATTTATATTCACATATGAAATGTCTTAATTAACTTAATTATTCTGCTTAATATAGCCAGCAGTATTGAGAAAGTAACAAAACTGAGCAATAGAAGCAGAATTCTTGTTGTGCAACTATGTACACATCCCCTTGCTGCAGGGCACTAAAGGAATTAACCCCTTATAACACCCCGTCACAGCAGCTCAGCTGAGGGACACCACTTCCTAAAACACCTCTCTTTGGTTGTGGTTGACTTAGGAATTACTCCTGTTTTATTTCACTGAGTGACCAAATGGATTATTTGAAGTTTATGCTGATGGGTAACCAAGCTGGTCCTTCCACCTGGCTTCTTAAAATTTAGACTATAAGCAGTTTTTTAGTACCAAGCTGAGTAAAATGCATGGTTTAGAAGTTCCTCCGAAAAGTTAAATGTAGTTTCACCATATCATGCAGTATTTTAAAAATATTTTTAAGACTTTTACTTAAATTAAGTACTTGTCCTCACATTGCATTAAATAATTCCTTCATTATAAAGCATCTGGAATAGATGCTGTATTTGACTTTTGTGGTTACTATGTGACTTTGCACTCCATCAGTAAAATAGATTATGTACTCCAAAGTTTCCTGGCTCTGGAAATGGAATAATGGTATGTGTTGACTAGAACCATGCCCATGCATCACCAAAGGAAACTTACTAGAAGACTTGGCACTGCACTGCACACACAAGTCCCTCTTCTCTGACACCAGCTCTCTGGGAAGGTAAGCCAAATCAAGGCAAAATAATTTCCCAGATGACTGGAGATCAAAAATTCTGAAATGTCAGCAGTACTATAATCTAAATTGAAGTAATTTTTGATTCCTAAGTTTTTCCTTTACTGTTCCATAGAGCATAATCTTGATTTATTCAACTGATGTCTCATAATGCAAGAAACTTGATTGGCTGGAGCACATCTGAAACAGACCTTGGTATGTGCGGCAGACCTGAAAGGACTGTTCTATCATCACTCACACTCCTCTGCCATTACTTGACAGGTGTTTTGATGAACAAGCACAATAGCTTATAAGACATTTGATCAGACTAAAACATCTGTCTTGTGTCTGTGAGGATTGCAGTGCCCACAGAAAGCCTGAAGGGCCACCATGCCTCTCAAGGTTGTAACACTTGCTTTTCAGAAGTAGAAATGGCAGCATAACATAAAGCAAACTTGAATGAGCTGTGAAATTACAGAAACTGTTCAGTTTACATCTTGTGAAATGATTTTAAAGTTCCTCTTGGATCAGATATCAAGTATGCTGAACAAATCTGGGGATTTCTGTATTAGAGGTTGCTTAAAAAATAGAACGTCTGTTAAGATGCTAACAATATAATGCTATTATCATATTTATTGAGTCTGTGTGACAAATAGGCATAGTTCCAGAAAAGAGGATTGAGAATTAATTTGGGTTTTTTTTTTCCACCTAAAACCTCGCCTTCTTTTCTAATACATTTTAAATTAACCTGCAGTGAATTTGCATTTTATACCAGCTACTCGCCTGTACACATCTGAAAAGGAAAGCGGTCTGTATGAATGAGACAATGAGGGATAATTCTGAACTGTGAAGTGAACACTCAGCAAGATCAATTCTGCCAATTATGAAGACAAGCATATTATCCAAACTTGCTAATATTTACAATATCAGAGTGTTTCTGGCTGGATTATTCTATTCTAATATGAAACTTGCACATAATAAAATATTTTGGTTTATAACTTTGCATTACTCCATCAGTAATGGATTAGGTGGTAACATTAAGTAAATTAGCACTAGAATTTTTTTACAGTGACTGACACAAGAACAGCTACAATCTACTGTTTACTCCCTGTTATTGTCATATTGAAGCCTGTGTACAGAGACAAGGTTTACACACAACTGGACACAAGTTTTATTTCTCTATTTCTGCTGTTACAAGGTGATCTAACAGCTGAAAACATCAATGCTTTAAAGGATTTCTTTGGTGATTAGAACTCTTTTCCCTAAACTTCATCACAGTTTAAAGGAAGCTTAACATCTAGAGAGAGCAAGACAACTCCACATCTTCAAAGAGGGGTTTTTCAAGCTTGCATACCAAACAGAAAACCTATCCCTGGAATGGATAACCTTGGAGAAACAAAGCTGCACCTGATTTACCTGTCAAGTAGGTCAAGGTAACAACTAGGAAGCTAAAGTTCTTTCATGGTGCTGGAATTTTTTTTTAAGTTAATCTCAAGACAAGCATGAGTCACAGTTTCATTCATATTAAAATAAATTGCTACAATATTCAGCTTGAAAATATGAGATTCAATATATGTTTGTGTGTGTGCATGTGTGTGAATATATTTTTTTAATATGTGTGTATCAACTCATGATGAAAATAAGAATGTTTTTATTCAAGAGGTGCTGGTGCAGAGAGAGGCACAAACATTAATTTCTGGAGTTTCTTTTCCTCCATGTTCCAGATAAACATTTGTCTTTGAGGCTATAGATTTTTCTTTGTAAGATTTCTGAATATGTTGTTTGATATACATAAAAAGCTGTTGCTTTATCAGAATAAACAGATTGCTTGTATACTGAGCAGAAGGAACCTGAGTTGCTCGCCCTCCTCAAATAATTCAAGGTATTGACCTCTTTTGCTTGTTGTTTTGCTCAAGAAAAGTTTCACTTTTTTTCTGTCTCTTTCTAGCTCTTTTATTTAATTTTTTTTTTCTTTTTTTTTTCTTTTTGGTGCTACCTCTGTATTGTGGCTGGATTATGAGGACAAGAGAGGACCTACTCTGAGGCTATCAGCAAATTAACATTTTTATTAGGTAAACTGGCATGGACAAGACTAAGGAGAAATATCAAACCCACAAATACAAATCAAGGATCAGGTATAGACAATTTTTATTTCTATATGTAGTTGTGTAGAACAGTAAATGCAAACATGTTTATAGAATCTGTACAAAGTTAATATCTAAACATAGTTTCAAAGCAAAATTGCTGCTACTAAATTGGTTCTTAAACTGCAATGTGAGCTTTCATGTAATATTCAACAAGTCAAAGGTGCTAAGATGTGAGCCACCCTTTGTTCTCTGTCTCTCTAAGTGCACCCAGTACAGAGCTGACAGCAGCAAGTGGCCACACAGGTGATCTCTCTGGAGACCAGTGGCAGGACTTGAGAAAACAGCATGAAGTTGTGTCAAGAGAGGTTTAGGCTGGAGGAAAAGGTTCTTCACCCAGAGGGTGATTGAGCACTAGAATAGGCTCCCCAGGGAAGGGAGCAGAGCACCAAGACTAAGCTGAAGAAGTATTTGGACAACACTTTCAGGCCCATGGTGTGGTTTTTGGGATGTCCTTTGCTGGGCCAGGAGTTGCATTCCTCTGCATGACATCCTCATGTGTCCCATACTACTCGGGAGATTCTGTGATTCTATAATCTGTGGCAGTCATTGGTTGTGTTAAACTTGAAACACAAATCCCTTACTGTTTTCCCAGCAATCACTCATGTGGCCCTGAGTCCAGAGGGCTAAAGATAAATCTTGTGTTTCATTCTCCATAGAGTAGAACTAACTAGGGTGTTACCGCTGAAGATGAATAGATCACATGGACACAGGTCAAGGTGTGGTGAAAGGAAGAGAGAGTTTATTTTTCCTCCCAGGATTTATAGGCTTCTGACCACGGCCAGGGATTGGATGGTCAGGATAACACTTTCTCACTGCACTGGCCGTGAGAGATGCCCATCACAAGACGTGTAATAGAAAGAATGTACACATATCTATGTTTACAGTTACTGTCCTGGGAAAGTCCTTAGAAAACTATGTTAGCAAGCTCAGAAGCTGAGTTTTCAGGGCGACAACTAGGGGGGAAAAATGTTACCAAAAAAAACCAAAAAAAACCAAAAAAAACCCCAAAAAACCAACCCACCAAAAAACCAAACAATAAAAACAAAAAAACCAGCAAAAAAAATAAACAAGCACAAAACAGACACAGCACTGCTGGAGAAGGAGGGCCTTGTTTTTCTGTCCTGAGCTGGAATTTTTACCCTCCACTTGTGAGAAAGAATAACTGTGAGGTCAGTGGTTGGGAGCAGCACCCCTCCTTCCCGCCTGCCTCAGCCCAGCCCAGGACAGACAGGGGTGAGCAGAGCACTCCTGAGAGAGCCCCTGTGTGGATGCTGAGGGTCCTGCTCCCTCACTGTGGCAGAACGCCTCTGAACTGGTTTTTCACTGTGCCTGACAACTCTTTCCAGCAGAACAAGTGAACACATGTTCTGTAACATTTTTTTTCCCCCCCAAGGATATCCTTTCTTTTTTGTTAATATTCGGTATGTATTTGATCTTCTTGCCTTCACAAGACAATCAAACATGGCTTGTCAGCAGTTTATTAGCAAGAGAGAAAAAGGAAGGGCAGAAAGGGGTTATATGCATGAGGAAAATGTCAGGTTTAGATAAAAAATTATGAGGTCTGTTCCTTTGACAGAGTTAAACTCAATGTTTTAAAATCAAAGCTTTCTGTAATCAAACCATGAAGCTGAACTGATAATCATGCAAACCATTGTTTTGCTTGAACCAGAAGTAAATTGTCATTTCAATGCTTTTATGAATACTGTAGGAATTGAACCAAAACAGATTTTTGGTTGCAAGCTAAACACTACAAATAAAAATATACAACTCCCTAGCAGGGACTTATTTAGTATGAGCCTTATTTGCACTTGATAGGAGCTTCAAAGCAAAGTCACAGCCTATTCCCCTGTCTCCCTCCTTCCCACTCGACTTGCAGGCACAAACAGCACAAACTCTCTCTCCAGCTGCATGACATTGCCCTTCTTTACTCTCTGCTGGGCCAGCAGGGAAAGGTGGCAGAATCTCTGTCCTTGGAGATGTTCAGAAGCCACTTGGACATGGTGATCATGCATCAGTGGGGAGAGGAGTGAGCTAGGTGGTCTCCAGAGGTCCCTTCCAGCTTGAGTCAGTTTGGGATTCTCTCTCAAAGGGCTTACTGCTCCTGGAGATTAGTTAAAAGTTCCAGCTGTACAGGAATATTGGCCTGCATAGAGAACTCCATGTGGGGAGTAAGGGAGAAAAAGTCAGAAACACAGACGCTGCTTTCCAACTGCAGAATTGATAATGGCCTCTCACATATATTTCGATGTATGCCATAGAAAGGGCTTACCTGTCATTGCAACAGGCAGTTTGATTGTAGAATGATTTAAAAGTCTGATATTGATATATAACTCTAATAAAATCAGTGGAGATATACAGGTCTGACAGTAATGTGCAAAAAGTGGCTGACTGTCTCATTTTAAAATACTGATATGTATTAGTTTTACTTCATTGGTTTCAAGGAGCTTGTGTAGATTTATATTGATGCAAACAAGATTAGAAACAAACTCAATATCTGCAACTTTTGCATTTATGATTAAGAAATCTCTGAATCTCAGATTGATCCTCTACTGCTCCAAGCAACCTAGTTGTTTTCTTTTCTCAGTCCAGAAGCAGCTTTTTTCGTAAACAGCAGTAATATATTTTTATCACCTTTAATGTTATTTAGCATTTAATACAAATTTGACCCTCTTAGCCTTATACCTTGTCTTCTCCCTGCAGCATAAGCACATAATCACCTGTAATTTCTGTAAGTTCAGATCCCAGTAATCCAGATATAAGGATGAGCAGAAAACTGGTGCTTGGCAGCTGGAAAGCATGCCAAGGTTCAGTGCTCCAAAGACAAAATAATTTTTCTTACTTCTTTTGAATGGTATGAGTAACTTCTTCACTTCCACAAATGATATAGGAGAAAATCTAGCAGCATTAATCTTCCCAGAGTCTCTCCCTCTGCCTAATGTGCAGCCATAGCCTTCCTTCACCTCTGCACTGAGTTCCTTAGAGCTGCTCATAAGTACAAGGGGGCTGCTCTTTCTATTAGGCTACCAAGTGTTTCAACAAAAGAAGTGAAACCTTCTCTCTACGTTTCTAATTTTATCTTTAAGGAAATTACCAAATAATTCCTAAGTACAAATATTTTCTTCCTTTTACACAAAGAAATAGAAAAGCAAACTTTAATCATGTGTGTAATCCTCAGATTCCTGAGTGTCTGTTGTATTTCTCTTCATGGCAAAAATCAGATCAAGAGTAGAAAAATAGCATTTTAGAACAAATTAAATCAGTTTAGAACAATGACTCATAAAATACTGAAGCCTGTGCAATTTCTTATTTTTTTTTTTCTATAATTGAAACAGATTGAAAATATTTTTTTAAAAAAAATTATTATTTTAGCATATCTACTCTGTCTTCCTGACAAATCTGTTGTACAGGGAAATCATGGTGGAAAGGAAAGGAAAGAGGGGAAAGGAAAGGAAAGATGAAAGGGAAGAAGTGGAAAGGGAAGAAGGGGAAAGGGAGGAAGGGGAAAGGGAGGAAGGGGAAAGGGAGGAAGGGGAAAGGGAGGAAGGGGAAAGGGAGGAAGGGGAAAGGGAGGAAGGGGAAAGGGAGGAAGGGGAAAGGGAGGAAGGGGAAAGGGAGGAAGGGGAAAGGGAGGAAGGGGAAAGGGAGGAAGGGGAAAGGGAGGAAGGGGAAAGGGAGGAAGGGGAAAGGGAGGAAGGGGAAAGGGAGGAAGGGGAAAGGGAGGAAGGGGAAAGGGAGGAAGGGGAAAGGGAGGAAGGGGAAAGGGAGGAAGGGGAAAGGGAGGAAGGGGAAAGGGAGGAAGGGGAAAGGGAGGAAGGGGAAAGGGAGGAAGGGGAAAGGGAGGAAGGGGAAAGGGAAAGGGAAAGGGAAAGGGAAAGGGAAAGGGAAAGGGAAAGGGAAAGGGAAAGGGAAAGGGAAAGGGAAAGGGAAAGGGAAAGGGAAAGGGAAGGGAAGGGAAGGGAAGGGAAGGGAAGGGAAGGGAAGGGAAGGGAAGGGAAGGGAAGGGAAGGGAAGGGAAGGGAAGGGAAGGGAAGGGAAGGGAAGGGAAGGGAAGGGAAGGGAAGGGAAGGGAAGGGAAGGGAAGGGAAGGGAAGGGAAGGGAAGGGAAGGGAAGGGAAGGGAAGGGAAGGGAAGGGAAGGGAAGGGAAGGGAAGGGAAGGGAAGGGAAGGAGAACTAGCAGAATTTTCAGTATTGTAACTTGGAAAATACTAACTAATGTGCAGGCATGGGCATGTATTTTGACATATGTGTTGAGCCAATTCTGTGGGTTCAGTACAGTCTAAGCAGTTCAAAAGAATCAGTCTGAATGGAGGTGAAAGCCTTCTCTCTGTCTCTGTGTAAAGAGAAGTGACATTCCCCTATCTACAGATAACTTATAAGCAAGGCAGTGTATGAAGCCCAACAAAGAAATATATTGTATTAAGACAATTGCATTTGGTTTTCAGTATAAATGAATAACAAATCAAAATATTCAAGATGACTAAACATTAAAATTAACAAATAAAACATGCATAATTGGAATGAGACAATGTTCAGATCAAAATTATAATCTAGTAAACATAGATAATTCACTGAATTATTTGATTATTTGGTTTGATTTGATATAATAAGAGCCCAGACTAGAGCCACAGATCTGAATTACTGATAACTAGCTTGAGTAGCTTCAGCTCACGCATGGACTGTCAATGTGTCTCTCAACTCATTTCACACTTGACCTCCCAGAGGGCAGTGGAGCTGTGCATAAACCTACACTGTGCTTTCTGCTCCCAGAGTTTGTTAAAAAGGAAAAACTGCACCAGAAAATCTATATTGAAGTAGTAACCAAACAGAAAAACCTCATGTCTGAAAGTCTTAAAAAAACAGAAAGGAAGGAAATAAATTCATGATTTGAAAGCTCTGCCCACATAAAGAGTTATAGTGCCTCTTAAGAGTAGCACTCTCATGCATTAATAGTCGGGGCAGGAGTTCAGTTTAACTATTGCTGCAGCTTAAGGTACACAATTACATTCTTCAGTGTTGACATTTTCACCTTGATAAGCATAATAATGCCATGCAGATGCAGACTAAAACCCATAATTTCAGCACTCTGCTTCTACTCACGTTGATTATAATAAGGCACGGCACTGAAGCATGCACAATCCTACATTTAATTGTCAGCATAGCCCTTCATTTAAACAAGAAGATAGTTAACAGGATGCCTGCTCCAACGAGTGTGGGAGGCACTGCAAATAGCTGGGGCTAAACAGAGGAAGTTAAATGTGCCAGCAAAATGTGCAAAAAGCTGGTGGGGGCCTAAATTCACCTCCAGTTTCTCTGTGGATTTTAATGCAAATAAAAAATAAAATATGTTTATATTTGCAAGTAAGAACCTGAGTTTGGGTGGGGTTTTTTCCTTCTTTCCATTGTTTTTTAAACTAGGGAAAGTTTCCCTGCAGTTAACTCTACATCATCAGGAAGCAGCAAACCATATGATGACACTGAAAGATAGATTCTTGTACGTATAGAAATACACAAATATAATAAACATGTCTAAGTTTGAAAAGGGAATGTATAAGATTGAAAGGAAGTCTATGTAAATTAATCAAGACAAAAATACTATGCATTGCATTTTGTTTACTAAGCCACTTCTGTGAGGAAGATAAAAGCAACAAATAGCAAATAGAAAATTATTTAAATTGGGACGGTAGTCATACACATACATATATACATGTTCTTTATTCATACATGTATGTATGTATGTATGTATAGGATTAAAAATATCTACTGATTGAAAATAAAAAATGGGTATTAACAATAAAAAAATCTTATATTTGATAGAATTTCTTGTATTTTTAAATTTGTACTCTATTGTTGCTTGATGCTTGAAGCAGCACTAGTTTGAAAAAAACCAAACAAAGCACACCCAAAACTTGAAACAACCAGAATAACCTTGTTCACTTCCACCACATAATTCTCTCTTATGATGCCATAATGCCTTGGTAATATATTTTAATTCCTTCTGATCATATGAAAAGGGAAGAAGACTCTCAAAAATACATAATTTTGAAAGGGAAGAGGGTCTTTGCCCTGGCTGATTAAATGCTGTGTTGTGCTTTCTAGGCATAATTAATCATCAGGCACTACATGCACTTCATGAGATGACATATTCAAAGAGCTGCAGAAGTTCAGTGGCTCGTGGCTTTCTCACTCCAAACCAAGGAGTTACCTTGTGATTGCCAGTGGACAGGCAGCATATGTCACACGCTGAGCTGAGGAGCTGGTGGGAGGTCTGGCAAGACATCGGGCAGACTCCAGGGCTGGCTCACAGTCAGACTACGTCTGCTCTTTGCTGAAGGTAATGGCAACTCCAAACTCAGCTCATGAGCATCTAGCACTAGACCTGCTGGTTTATTTTGTTAGAAATTTCATGATGCTGCTGTACTGCTCTCTAAAGTGAAAATAAGTTGCCTCCCTGGTGTACCCAGCTAGCCTGACAAGACTGGTTTAGCAGAAAAGCTATAAATTACTGTTCTGGCTTATATATCATATAAGCCAATGCAAAACTATGATAATGTAATTAGCCCATGAGCTTGTAGTAAATACAGACTTCAAAGCAACTACTGTAGCAGATTTATGCACATTTTCTGCCAATTTATTTCTAACTCTGCCTCAAACCTAACTGGGTATAGTACTTCAAGGTTGGATCTCTGCCTTGGATTACACCAGATGCAATTCATAAACTTGCAATCAGTTGAGGTTCTGTTAAAATTACTTTTTAAAATCTTTTTATATAAATTAAATGGGAACTCACCAACTTCAGTTATATTTTTCAGACCAAAATAACAGCAGGTAGATGTGAAAGGAAAGCCTTTGTAACAGATCATGGAATTCACGAGTAATGCTCACTCTTCAGCTACAGTCCTTCAGTTACCACTCTTCAGCTACATGCCCTACTCCTCCTTTGGGAATGCTGTATTGCTGGCCCCAAGGAAAGGAACAAACTTAGGGAGCTTTTATGAAAGTGCTACACTGTGCAGCACTAGATGTTGTCAACAGAAGACACTTGCCATAGAAACTGGGTTGTAAAGTGTTTCCTCTGATGAGTTGGTATGTGGTGGGCCAGAATGCTGAGGTGGTACAAAGAAGAAAGCACATGCGCAGTAAGAAACTCTTCATGGGGAATAATATGATGTTGGTGGTAGGACTTGCAATTAATTTTAAAAGTGCACTGTAAATTAAGTGCTTATAGTTTTGAAGTGATGTGTAGTGCAATTCAAATGTTGGGTGCTCTAAACTTATTGAGCTTTAATTAACCACTGCAATAATTAAAAAGAAAAAAGATTTTTAAAAAAGGAAAATGGTGTTTATTTCACGGGAGAAAATAGTTGCATATGTTTGTATGAATCATTTAATATCTGTCAACAAATGATTACCAGATCTCAGAAGCAAAAATGATCTAATTGGCCCTTAGCATTTAGAAGCAGTTGAGTGACTGGGAGGATACTGCTATATAAATATTGTCACTTAGTATCCTATCGTAATAACTAAATTATATAGCATTTATATGACAAATCATATTGAAGACAACATGCATAAACATTTATTATGCAGAACATGAGGTGATATGAGACAACAACTAGTCCCCACCATAAACAGCACTTTTTATACAGTAGTACTGATAAACTGAAGCAGTCAGGCTAAATTGCCTCTACAAGCCAACTGGCACCTCTGGAGTTGTCCTGATAGACCACAAGAGAGAGTTTCTTCAGCGATTTCATTACATCTAAATTAATTTTACGCCACATTTTTTTATTCCTATTATGCTCAGAATTATGCAGAGACAGTGCTTACTACTTCATGTGAGGTTACCTTTCAAAACTAATGATAAAATTTATGTTGGAGGAGCAGCACATATAATAGCTTTCTCCTAAAAATCTTGCTACAATTACTTTGCAGGATGCTGTAAAATCAATAAAACACCATTATCATAATGCAACAATTTTCTGTGTATTCTTCCTGTGGCTGGTCATCTCACTTTCCTTTTAAGATTGTATCCTCCTCCTCTGCTTCATTGCTGTTGTGACCACATTTTTCTGGGCTCTAATATGGGCAAGATGTAGTGCTGTCTCTAAGTACAAATCTTCCTCTGTTATCTGTAATGGAGCCTAAATAATTTGTCTGGATTATGTCATCATCTGGGCTAACTCCAAGGTAACTTGAGTATATATAGGAGAAGGTCATCTAGTATTTGACTACGATTGTCTTGGAGTTTTCTAACACCTGCAGAGTACTGAAATTTCTTCTTTTATATCATTCTTTGTTTTTCTTCCTTTCTTCCACTTCTACATAGAGATGTAGATACTCATCTATAAAAATACAGGCCCCATACAGAAAACTTATTTTCCTTTAATACTTGGGGAGGTGGGGCAGAGGCACCCCCATTGATATTCACATAATGCTGACATAGATCAGTTCTAGGTTAAGGTGCCATGGTGGGAGGTTTCTCATGAGCTCAGCTGATCATGAGAGACTGTGCCATAAAAGCAACAGAAATACTACAACTGTTAAAATGGGAGGAATGGACATAGAAGTATGCTTCACTTCTCCAATGCTGAACAGTTAGTGCCAATGTCAGTCCAGAGGTTCAACAGCCCTGAATTTTCTACTGTAGCTAACTACAGCACTAACTACTGCACTAGACAGTGCAGTAAAATAAGAAAATTAGAAACATGCTGCAGCTGCTTTCAAAATAAAAATTTTACTAAAAATGTATAATAAATGTAAAATCCCACAATATTATGTTCCTGAAAAAAAAAAGAAAAAAGATAACATTTCTTTCTCAAAACATTATAAGCCAAATCACAGACATTTTCTAATGAGGAAAACCAGGTCAGATGTTCCAATATGCAGGAAATTCAGTGAGGTATCTTCATCCCTTTTTCATGCACCCAGTACTACCTGAATCCAAAAGAAATGTCTTGAAATGAATGTTCGTCACTGCCTCCCAAACCCCACCAGACACTTGATACACAGTTTGTAACTTTCTAGAGCAGTAGGGATAAAATCTAAACTGAAATGAATCACAAATCTTAATTGAATTTTTTTAATAGCATAATTTTCAACAGTGACTATTTCATGCTTTCAAATTAATTTTAGTATAGTCGAGTTTATATTTCTACATTAACCCTCTTTATATTTTGATTATATTTGTGATTTTACAGATATGTGGGCATGGGGGAGGGGGAGTTGATTTTTTTTTCCTTATTAGCTTTTTAATTGTTTGATTTCTGCATCAATCAATAAATGCATCAAAGTTACTATTATGCTAATTTAGGATACTTTTTTTTGTTTTCTTTTTAATCTGGGTTATTTTGATAACAAGGAAAATCCATTGGCATTGGAGGAGCGGGAAAAACAAAATAAAAAAGTTTCAAATAATATGAAATATTTTTTCTACTGATTGAATTTTGAGTGTTGTTTAACTGAGTCGTAGTCATTGCATCCACTTTCAGACAAGAGCATGATATGGAGTATTGCTGAGAAAACGAACTCCTAGTGCAACTGCCATAGAGAGTTGATAACTTTTTTCCAATCTTTACGACAGCATCTTTAGTAGTAGTATTATATACTTCTTTCTGAATACATACCCTATACTTTCAGAAGTATTACCTTCTTGAAACATTTTTATATTAGCAGACAATATATGGACAGAGAGCAATATTCCTGTGATGGGTGTGGCTGTATTTCAACTGCTCTGATTAACTTGCCATATGAGTACATTAAATAATTTTTAAAAGTGCATATTTAAGGTAAGATTCATCATAAAATAGATAAGGTGGTGGGGAGGTTGGAATGAGATGATGTTTAAGGTTCCTTCCAACCCAAGCCATTCTATGATTCCATGATATATTATTCTGCTCCTCCCAGGCTGGCAGCCACCTTCCCAGGTGTCTACCAGCTCTCACCCTTGGCAAGCACCCTCCTGTCCCCTCCCCATCCTTTCCCTCCCTTCCCTTCCCTTTCCCTCCCCAGCATTTGTGTTTCTCATCACATTTTCATCTGAGTCTTTTTTCTCCTAACTTGGATGATTTCACGTCCTTGTTTTAAACTGCAGTTATAATCAAATCAGAAACTTGCCTCTGTGTTCTTTCTCTCCAATGTACTTTCATTAAAACTACAGCTCATGGAGCTGAATCTGGGACAGAATAAGAATCTGTAAAGTGTCCTTATTTCAACATTTGTTTTACCTTGAGAAATATATTTTGTCTAATCTGTTGCTCTATAATCACCTCAATTCAGTTTTCCTCTTTGTCTTCTAACTTCTGCAAACATTGCTGCTGTCTCAGTCTTGGCATATCTCCATAGAAATTAGAGTGACTGCCCAGTTATTTCCTACATGACATTAATTTTAGATATTCTAAACTTTGGTCTATTTTAACATACCTGAGTTCTTTCACCTGTTTTCCTGTTTATTGCAGCTTAATTATAATGTTGTTCAAATTCAGACAACTAACACAGTTTCATTTCATTTCTTAGATATTAGGAATGCTTGCAACAGAATTAAGCTAAAATTAGATTGTAGTAACTCAATTTTTGCTTCTAATCATTTGGGAGGCTTTTTTTTTATATAATTCATTAAGAATTAAATTATGCTTATTTGTTCACAATATCCCTCTGGCCTTTAATATCTTGAAATATATTAATCATACCCTCACCTCCAGAGAACAAGCCTTTGTTTTATGTGAGTTTCTCCTACTATTCTCTAGACCCTGAAAGATAATGATCACTTTTTTCTGCCCATTTTTCTCTCAGTGCCAGTCAAGGACGCTGAATTTCCTTTTTGGAGAAGGGACTTGTGCTAAATTACTATCACAGAAACAGAATGCGCACAGCAGAAACTGACAAATTGTGGAAGAATTTGGATAAAACATACATTCAAGCTTTGGCTCAGTGGTTTTCTTTTAATGAACCCAGTTCTCAGATATTTTAAACCTGTATGTCAAAGGCTTTTGGCCTTTGCATCAGTTTGTTAGCTATTTAGGAAATTTGCATAAAGGCATATGGTCAGATTTTAAAACAGGTTGAGGTCAAAACTGTTTGATACAAGTCCTTGTGATTCAATTGTTTGGTTTTGTGGGGGGTTTTGGTTCTCTTTTTCTTTTTTACTAACTGCACATTTTACCAGATATTGCTCAGAAATTGAGAAAGATGTTCAGGAACAAAAAAATGCATGCATGCAGTCCTTCCTATTTTTGTAGAACTACTTTATTAAATACTTACCGTCTCGTTATATTCAGAGCTATGAAAATATCTTTTTCCTCACGATAGTTATTCTTCATTTGCTTTCTTTTGTTCCAGTTTTATTCTCTTGACTTTGTACCCTGAATGCCTTGCCTGGCCCTCTATCTTCCTTTTTCTTTAAATCAGCTTCATTTCTCCCATGTCCTTGTGAAAAACACTCTTTTTCCTATACTAAGATTGGCTTTTTAGCCTCACAGTGTAACCTCTCATATTAATTTGCACAGAGGTGGTGCCACTCATTTCATACTAACCAGTAGTGAAATGGTCATCATCCAGTTACAGAGATGCTCTAACACCTGTGACCATCCTCACATATTCCTTGGGAGAACAAAATATTTCCTTATTATGCTTTTGGATAATGGAAAAGGGTTGCTAAACTGGCCTTGCTCCTGGGACAAAGGTACCATCTAGAGCTCCCTGTGCTCAGTTTTTTGTGGGACACTTAGGGCAAAAAATGCCAGGTTAGGGCCAGCCTGGCATCTTGTTTCTTCTGGAGTTAGCCAGGGAGCCCATCCATCCCAGCTGGTCTGTTTCATCTCCAAGTCAGCCAGGCCAGTTTAATGTGACACATGCTGTTGCTAGCAGGTTTTCTTTTAAGAAACTGGCAGCATATCAACTATGAATTTATTTCTCCAGTTGTGTTGGAAGATCAATAAATTACAGTACAGTCAGACAAGAGTCAGTCATATTTTAGACTGGCCTGGCTGTTTCTTCTACAGTGTAATAAAACTTTGATGAGGATGAATACCAGTTGTAAATTTACTGTGGCCTATTCAAGACAAAGAAGAAAAACAGAGCTTTTTAAAAATACATCTGTTCAAAAGGTAGGCATATTTTGGTTTGGAGAGAACTGAAACAGAGCTGGAACCTTCTTCTTACCTTCTTGCATTATTATGCCTGTACTTGAAATAACTGATTGCTTGTTTACTTTAGTCCTGACCTCCAAGGTAAACTACAAAAAGGCTATTCAGATGAAAAAGTTCTACTGCATCAGACACATTTAAAACACACAAAAAAAACCAACTTAGATACACTCTACATCTAGTAGATATACATCTAGTTTCTGATGCATATTTTCAGACTTAAAGCAATTATTCAGCAAAGGAGAAGTATTCCCATGAACTACAGAGAGAAATTTTATAAAGAGTTTGAGTTAGCAAAGCTGATATAATACACAAAATGACATTTATGTGATCAAAATTTGTTGTACAAGACATAATGCAGCATCAAAAATAAACACTGCCATTGCTGTATTTTCATATCTATTGTCCAATATTTTTCCCAGGACCAACCAGCAGTCTTCCACCACTATCCCCTACACCCTGCTTCTTTTCTCTAATGCCTTCCCTTTCACCACATACCCCATCTCACTTTTCTCCTGTATTAACTCCTGCAAGCAATTCTCCCTTTAGCTTTGTTGACAAGCACTCACCAGCTCTGTCTTGGGAGGAGTAGCTGCACAGGTCTTTACTGCAGTGCTGGTGAGGAGAACTGCAGGTAGTTTAAGAGCACAGACCCGAGATGTTAATTCATAGTAGGAGTTATAACTGAGGTGCTACTGGCCTGTTGCTATTTGGCTTCTACAGAAGGTTAGGGTCAGTTTGCTTGTTGCAGGTACACCAGCTGAAAAAAAATCCCTAAGAAAATTAATTGCTTAATTAATTGTGTCTGTAAGGATGTTTCAGAATTTTAAACTCTAAAATTTCTCCTGTAGGCACAGATGGAAACAATGCTGTCACTGCATTGGCAGTGGCACTGGTTGCCATTAGTAACAGATTGAGCCTGGTAATCAGACTGGACTACTAATGGCTGCAAGTACACTTTGCCTAACCAGTACTGGCAGGAGGCTTTCCTTACAGTGATAAATGTACAAGCTGTGACTTGCATTTCATTCCCAACCTTGGCAAGCTAAAAGAGTCTGTTAATGAATGAAGACATCTTTAAGCATGTGGTTGTATGCCAACAGCAGTTGGTAATCCTCCATATTCATCTTATTTCATTTCATTTACGATTCCACTTGTAATCAAGCAATAAATAAACTACTGATGCTTGGCCAGCAATACCCACATGACCTTAGAAAATGTTTGAAATCTGAAAAAAAGCAAAATATGTCTGTCACTAATATTGCTTTCATTTTCAGTTCAACATGCAGATAAACAGTGCATTTGAAAGTCATTCTGAAAATAAACTAGAGAAAACTCAATCAAAACTTGTATTTATTTTAAAATATGATAGACCCAAAAAAAAGCAAAAAAAGCCCTTTGGAAATGGCTATTAGAACTAAATGCTCAGTGCAAGGTATTTCTGATACAGCATATGACAGAGTATTTAAAACCCAATAAAATTCAGTAAACCACTGAAGTTTATTTATCGTGATATTGACATGAAAGAGGCTAAATTTATAGAAAGCTGGAAACCTTTGGTTGGTTGTATAATTTTCAGTATTGAAGGTAAAACTGTTTCTCTTCTTTTGTGTTAAGGAGAAAGCTAAGCAAATTAAATAAAGATATACTAAATTTCAGTAATCACCCCTGTGTGTCACCCTGATATATTTTGTCTTTTCCTTCAGCAGGTATAGTCTCTAAAGGCAAAAATAAAAGTATTTTGCCATTCCTAGTTTTGCCTTGAAGGAACTGAGTTGCTGCCATTCCTTAGGTTGCCTGTTTTTTGACTAAGGAAAATTAGCAATTATTACTACTGCTTTTCATCTTACAGCACAATTCGATTTCACAACCCTTCTTATAACTTCATTATTATTTCTTCCCATTTTATAATTCAATTAAATAATGAACAGTCAAGAATTATTGTATTTCTAGCTTTTAATGATCTTTTTTGAAACTTCAAAACTACTTTGAAACTGCAAACTCATTGTGGTAAAATAACTGTCATAAGAGATGCTGCAAAGTTCACCTCACATTTACATTGCAGTCCTTAGTTAAATTCAAATATTCCAAGTACCTAAAAATGTTACAGAAGAGCTTATGGAAAATGAAGGGATCTCTTTCAACACATAGCTAATAACTAGAAATGAGAAAACTTCCCTATATCTTCAAACTTGGGTGAAAGAGAATTATCAGTCCTTAAAAGTCACTACTGCAGGCAACATTCAGGCTTGCATGTTTGTTTTTTGGAAGCAGATTTTAATCTTTTTGATAAAAGTAAAATCTATGATAAAAATTTCAAAAACATTTCTACCGTAACAGACCACTTAGAGGTCATCTAAATCATGAACATTGTGCACGATGTACATGACAGATTGGAAACTGATATATATTCTTCAAGCTGTTTGAAGAAAATCACCAGAAGCATGGGCAATTGAGCTAAAAATAAAACTAAGGGATATAAACCCCAAAATATAGTTTATGCAAACCCCAAGTGAGCTATTTATAAGTGCAGTCAGCTCAGAAAAGATCTGTTAGCTCCTACATTTTTCTTATTTTTTTATGAGCTTCAGCAAATCTGAATAGATTTCTTACCTGCTAGGTGTTTGTTTCTCCCCTCTGCAGGCACATAGCCAGTATAGGTTTCTTCCTGATTCTTTTTCAGATATAAAGAATCAGTAAAATGGTTTATTTCCCTCACTTGCCACCAAAATCTGTAAATGTTTTCACAAAAGTACTTAAATATTTCTGTAGATGAATTGATGAATAAGCTACGACTTCATCTACCAGACAGCTAATAGAATGAGTGTCTCCATAACTTATTCTGCCCTGGATTTCTGATCAATCCTCACAATGGAAAATTTATCCGTAATTGGAAGTTTTGCCATGATAAGGCAGTATTTTTGTACTTAGCTGAAGAATAAGGTTCACTGCTGAAGTGAGACACTGTCATAGCAGCACCCCCCATTACAGGCAGTGACATTAATGCTGTTTTTTTCAGGATTGTTGAGGGGGGAGGGGTTTGCAATGATGTGTAAAAGAGAAAAGAAATTTGGGATTGGTTTTTGCTTCATTTGTTGGTTTTATTTTTTATATTTTATCCAGATTATTTTGTGCTTATGATATTTAGTAAATCTCTTGATTAATTGCAGTGCTGAGAAGACACATTCTGCTGCATTCAATGACCCGTAATGTTTTGATCCAGATTCCTAGGGATACTGAAGAGATACTCATGGAGAGAGACAGAGAAGGAGAGAGACAGGACTCATTAGGAGGTAAAAAATTAACTACTTTGAACCAATAGGAATAACAATAATGACATTTTTGAAAATGTATCAGTTTAAGTGGGGTTCTAAGGAAATGTGTATACCTATCAATTTTTTAGTGTACAAGTCTGCCTGTGGCAATATAAATACATTTTTCTTCTACAAAAGGGAAAGTTTGGAATTTGTTACTATAAAGCTTCTGCAACTTACTGATGAAAAGCTGTCCATCAAAAAGCTTGGTGACGTGGACATATCATCTCACTGGTGAGCTATTAACAACACAGATTGATTATATTAAGAGTGTAGAAAGATAGCTTATCTTTGAGCTGTAGAATTTTATGTGACTGAAAAAGAGAGGGGAATTCAAAAAATACTTTTGTCAGGCTTGAAATAGATCACTCACCCCAGGGATTTTTCTGTGGACTTGTAGTGTTGACCTCAGTTGAATCAGTTAATCTCTCCGAACCTTCGTTCAAACCAAAAGGAAGAGAATAAGATCTATTTAATGTAAATTTTAAGGACTTTATTTTTAAGAATTAAAATTTAGGGTGTGACCTTTATTCTAGCAGTGCCTTCAGGTATTTGTGACCTTCTGGATAGAAAGTATATTATGAAGTCAGTATTCCTCAACATATACATTTCCTCTTAAGATTAACTCTTTCCCATGATCAGTAACAGCCTAGAATGTTGGTCTTAAAATGTACAGTGAGCCATGAAACCTCAACTAATCTATCAGTTAAGAATGAGCTATTCACATTGAATTATTCTACTGATTTTCCTTTCTGAAAATTTACTAGCTCCTTTAATATATGTTGTGCATATGGAGTGCACACTCCAAAATCAAATTTGGCAGGTTTCATCAAGCAACTATAAATGAAAGAGGCAAAGTGAAATCAACTTAATCTCCTCCATTCTTCTTTCTCACCCACTTATGTCTTTGTAGTAGAAATATTCTGTAGGTGCCCTTTAAAATGAAAAAAGCTTTGACAAAAGAAAAGTTTTTTACGTGGCTTAAATTTAGACTGGAAAGCATGAAAACCTACAAACTGTATGGGGTATTTATTCACTAGGAAAAACAGTTGTAGTGGGAGTGAAGGAACTCTCAGTTATCTGAAAGAAATCATTCAGCATCAATTTACAAAAATATTTTTTCACATCATAAATAACTGCTGTAATATGAAGCTGCCAGAATGTTTTCTCAGATAAATCTTCCTTTCAGAGATATGATCATAAATGGGACCCCAAAATGTATTTGCTGACTGAATGATAAAAATATGTTTAGTAGCAATATAGTCACAATGTGAGAATTAACCTCAAAGTTAAATTATTTTTATTTAGCAAAATGCTTGCCATTGTTTCTATTTCATCTTTTGCTTGGTACATGAACGCAAAAAGAAGAAACCAGCTGAGTGTTTAAATATTTAACAAAGCAAAGTGATAGAATACCCAAGCTATCTATAAAGGTCTGATTATTTTCAGAAGCAAAAAATATATCTAGGTTAGAACACAGTGCAAAGTTATTGAAAAAGATTTCTATTTTCTGTGAATCTCAGTTGGGCAAGCATTTTAGACCTTTTTTCTAATTAACTTTTTTTTTAATCTTATCTGCTAAACAGTTTCAAATAAAGATAATCCACCCTTCAAAAAAGAAAAAATAAAATAAAAACTCATATTGAAATTAAACATAATACCAAGTCTAATTCCTCAGTGTTTATGTCCAGTCAAGCAGATTTTTCTAGCAGAATTCAGTCATTTTCTGAACTTCTCTTTCAGTGTATCCGTCAGGATAGGATACTGCTATCCTGGCATGTAAGGTGTTCCCTTTGCTTTATCCAGAGACCATGGTAGATGCAGGTTTTGGTTCCAGTAAGGGTTCACACATGCTTAAAACTTAGACAAAACAATGACTTTTTTTTGTGTAGCTACCAAATCAAACATCCATCCCGGCTTTGGCTCAGACATTTCATACACATCTTAGAAGAACAATTTAATTTCTAACAGTGGGATTATAGCAGGATTCACAAAAATTTAGTGCATATGTTTTAGGAGCAAAAAAATGTGCTTCAAATATAGATCATGTCAGAGGCAGACCCCTCTCCCTAGTTAGGATTCAAAGGAGCAGAATCAAGGTGACTTAACTTACCTGGACTATTTTTACTTACACACAGGCTGACCCATTTAAAACTAGACAGCTTTCTAGTTAATTTAATTCCAAGCCTATGCCCCGAGCTTGAGTGTAAGAGACCTGGGTTCACTCTCTTCTCTGCTTGAGAAGATCTGAATTCTTACCTTCCAGGAGAATATCCCATAAGATATTCATGAGGGTGGAAAATATTTTCCCCCTCCTATTTCAGTCTGAAAGCTGTTCCACTTTGCAATAACTAATTAAATATTCAGTGCACCAAAAAACCACTAAAGTTGAGAGCAATTCCTTAGCCAAGGGCTATGGGTACCTCCCTTAAGATGAAGAGTCACAAATCCAGTCCTTACTCCGCTGAAAACCTTGACATGGTAATCAAGGAAACAAGAACTACAAAATTTGCTCTCATGAGAGTGAACTGCTCTACACAAAGCAAAGGAAATAGGACACATCCTCTTTCCTTAGGCACAAGAGTATTTATTTTAGAGATGCACGTGAAATGTTTTGTTGAGCCTCTTCACGCAAAACTAAAAATTGACAGTGGGACTCCAGCAAGTCAAAGGAGCAATCACAGAGTGGTGCCACCATGGGCTTCCTATCAATGACCTCTGAGCAGGAATAACGTGAGGAAATTGCATATTTACCCATTCACCAAGAAGAATGGGCTTGCAGAATAAAAATGGTTATCTAATTTAGAAAATTAACTATTTTGTTATTTAAATAAATTACTGACAGGGTTGGAGGTTACAAATCCTAAGGGTTATTGTTTGCTTAGAGCAAAGTAACTTTAAAATGTTTAATTCTTTTTTTCTATAGTATTAATAATTGAGTGGTGATAATTAACATAGAAATACGCCTTTCCTTAAAAGCCTGAAAGAATAAAATTATTTGTTAATTGGTTAACTATAGTAATGATTAATAATAAATAAAGCCAATCGTATTTCTCTCCTAGGGTTATCATATGTGTCCTTTTAGCAATTTATAATGGACCTTTGTGTGAGTTGTTCTAATTAGTGGGTTGGGACACTCTTGTTAAACATGTACTAAGTGAAAGCAATCTGGCAATATGTCCTTTACGTGACATATACCACAAGAACATTCCCACCAGTAGAACACAGAGAACAGGCTGTTCCGCCAGTGCTACATCAAAATCTAATTGACTGGGAAAACCACAGAGTTTTAAAGCATTGTAGCCATTTGTACCCAGAAGCTATTTTTCCTTGCTCCTGTGGTTACTATTATATTTTTAAACTAAAACAGCTTAACAAATGATGGATGACCAGGGAAGCTGTAAAGCACTACACGTATAGTACAGAACATTTATTGCTATAAGGTAAAGTCTGTGGTCAAATCTTAGAAGACTGGAATAATTTTTTGACACCCAAAAGAAGTCATAAGAGCAAACCAGAATTTCCTGGGTTCCAATGGATATCCTAATAAAGAAATACATTTTTGCTGGCATGTTTTGGTGCAAAGAAACAATCAGCAAGGTCCATGACTAACCTCCTTGTGTTTTACAGACCAGTTCTCTGGGTACCATTACAATGCTAAGATAGAAATGTTACAATGTTAGAGTCTGATATTAGGATGAATATGCCACTACTCTTCATATTGGAATAGATAAAAGTGATGCGCAAATTGATTTATATGTATGTCATCTTGACTGCAGCCCCAGAACAAAATTAAGGAGCCATAAATGAGGAAGTGGAGAGAGAGAAGAAAGGAAGGAACAGAGGGAAAGAAAAGATAATCCTTTACTTAGGAGTTAGTTTTTATATAAAAGGATGAAAAATGCAAAAGAGCCTGGGGCAAGAAGAAATCAAACATACGTTCAAAGACAAGAGGTTGATCTTATTTATGATTTTTGGGATTTATCTATCTAATAGAAAATGCATCAGTGGTTATGTGGCTGGAATTTAAGTGACTGACTAGTTGACCATTGTGTTTTTTGTTGAGTTTGGACAAAAAATTGTTAGAGCTTATCCAGGAGAAGAAGGGAAAGACCAACTACATCCTAATCTACTCTAGAGTTGTAGCAGAAGAAGTGGTTTCAAAGTGTTCTCATTCTCAGATTTGGTAGATTATTCTGTTTTGCCATGTGGTTCTATAAGTGTGTTTGGCTTTAATCCCTGATTCTTTTCTTTCATAAAGGTTGGTTTTGAGTGGGAAAGTTCTTTTATTGAGTGCTCCACTGGAACATGTTTCCCTGGTATGGGAAAAAAAAACATTTTAAATTTTTGTATTCTTCTCTACAGAATTAAAGAAGAGCTATCATGGAAAAAAACCCTTACTATTTCAATTTTCAGAGATTGTCATCTTTAATATTTGTTTCTATAAACAAGGGTATATTAAATTCATGGCCTTAGTTCTGCATAAGTATGGTGCTGAATTGTAAGTTCTATTGTTTTTCCTTTCTAATAGAAATCAATTTTAATTTTCACCCCAAAATTACTTTTGTCACACATTTGATTAACTGATTTATTGTTCACTGTTAATGCTGTAATGTGACACATGTCATTGTTTAATGTGGCTTGATCATTTAGGACTTCTTTGTGATGGTGCCGAGCATACTCCCAATTTACCAAAATCATTTGACCATGGAAACAAAACCTCTGTTAATAAAGAGGAAAAATACCTATATAGTTAACATTTTGAAGTCTCTTCAAAGCCGACAAACAACAGCAATACTTCCTTGTTTTAATGGAATCCATACCTAAAACATAAATCTTAAGCTGAAATGAACACTCAGGAATTTCAGGAGTTCAGCTTTACTATTTTCTTTTTCTTCATATGTTACCATCTTCCTTCTTTCCTTTCCTTTCCTTTCCTTTCCTTTCCTTTCCTTTCCTTTCCTTTCCTTTCCTTTCCTTTCCTTTCCTTTCCTTTCCTTTCCTTTCCTTTCCTTTCCTTTCCTTTCCTTTCCTTTCCTTTCCTTTCCTTTCCTTTCCTTTCCTTTCCTTTCCTTTCCTTTCCTTTCCTTTCCTTTCCTTTCCTTTCCTTTCCTTTCCTTTCCTTTCCTTTCCTTTCCTTTCCTTTCCTTTCCTTTCCGTCTTTCTTCCTTTCTTTCTTTCTGTCTGTCTTTCTGTCTGTCTTTCTGTCTTCAGAAATCTGTTACTTGGAAGTAGCAATGCTGCAGCCAGCACTGGAGTGGTAGGGGACTGAAATATAAATCTTGTGGAGATTTGAGGAAGACAGAGGCCTTTTATTTTATAAAATATATTTTTGAATTTTCTTTAAGTTATATATATGTAATATATATTTACTTACTTAAATGAACAGGTTTGAAATATGAAAGGACTTTTTCAGTCCCCTCACCACTCATCTTTCTCACAGGGTTGACTAATAAGTTATGAGTGAATTAGTTTACTTGATAAGAAATCATCCTTAAAAGAGAAAGAATGGGTTGTTCCTAAATAAGAGCTGTAGCTAATTAAATATACATAATTTCATTCTTTCATTTTCTTTGGCAAAGCTTTGCAAGACTTAATATTACTTTAATCAATAAATTTAAAGTGAAGCAATAAAAATTTAAATTAGTTTTGAAAAATGGAAATTAAGTGAATACTTGCAAAGAATTCTGTTCTTTTGTCAGAATGCCAAAGCAAAAATATGAGTCAACTTTATGAAATTTATTAGAGGATTAGTACAGTTACATGAAAGGGAAAATATGAAATTTTTCTGTTTTAATTATATGCCCAATTTGGTGATATTACAGTAGTTTTTCTTGATTAAAACATTAAATGGGAACACTACATAGAAATATCTGGCATATTGACAGTTGGAATTGTTGAATGAGCCAGCTATTGAGGCCGCTAAAGAGCACTCTCATCTTAGTACTGAGCACTTTGTTCTTTCTAATGGAAATGCATGTGAAAGAACTACCAGTAAAAGACTACCATTGAAGGTAATTTCATCATTCATTGAATCATGCAACAATCATGTATAACATTTCATTTAGGATGTTCATGTAACAATGCAAGGATCTGTGAGGAAAGCCTTTCATTTTGTGGGGATTTTTCTTCAACTATTTTTTAATCTATTGATAGCAATAGGGCTAGTTTTTGCATTAATTTTAGCAATATTTTGATCATAATTATTATGATCTTAGCCTCATATATTTTCATAGCTGGGTAAAATTAACAATATTACAATGCAAAGTTGTAGCTGAAGTGCACATACTTTGCTTATTTAATTATAAAAAATAGTAGTCTGAAAGTTTTTGTAAATCTAAATATTATGAAAAAATGCATGTCAGAAGTCCTGGTTAGCTTTTATGCAAGCAATGCTTTTCCTTAAGTTCTCAGCAAAAACTTATCTATTGTCTAAATCCATGACATTTTTGACTTGAGCAGAAGCCTGCAAACCCTTCAGCAATTGCACTCCATAGCCTAAGTGCACCTAAGAAACCTTTGGATGCATTCTCTGAGGGTCTTAATTTTAGAAGCAGCTCCTACCTGAGCATTGTTCCATGCCTGACACCAAAACACTGCAACTGGAAGTGGTGTTTTCCTTATTTAACAGGTCACTGCAGAAAAGCCAACAAGGAACCATAGCCCTATTTCAGGTGTTTAAAGATCTAAAAAATGTGATGGAACAAAGCCACAAAAATATTTTGGGTTCTCCTGGGCAAAGGGTGGCTAAAAAGTTGCTCACCTTGCTGCTACTGTCCCAGCACAGTGAATTATGGATGGGAATCTTCACATGTGCCAATTGAACAAGTTGGACTGGTAAGGAACTGGAGTACATGAGATGAGATGATAAAAGGTCTCGCCTTAATTTGATGGAAGTGTTACAGCTTATTACAAAGACTGATTTTTTTTCCCTTCCTATTTCCCCCCACCCTCCAAATGCACAGCTAAATCAGCCTTTCTACCCTGCATGATGCAGCTGCTATGGAATCTGTAAAAAAAACATAGAACCACGGAATAGTTTGGATCAGAAGTAATCTTAAAAATCATCAAGTTCCAACCCTCCTGCTATGGGCAGGGACACCTTCCACCAGACCAGGTTGTTCAGAGCCCCATCCAATCTGGCTTTGAACACTTCCAGCAATGAGGCATCTACAACTTCTCTGGGCAACCTGTGCCAGGCCTCATCACCCTCACAGAGAACAATTTCTTTCTAATCTCTAATCTAAATCTTCCTTCAGTCATTCTCCCTTTCCTGTCATTACATGTCCTTGTATACAGTTTCTCTCTCTTTTATCCACTACTTCATGCACAATTCCTGTGTTATTACTTGTAATCTCATTAAGAAATGGATAGACAAGGGTACTGATTCCAGATTAAATCCAGAAACCCAAAATATAGCAGAGATTCAGATAAGCAGAACTTCACACCTATTCTTTATAGATTTAAACAACATATCAAGTAACATTTGCCAGACATTCCTGGATTCAGCTCCTCCAATGAATAGTGAAGGATGAGCAGTAAATCTAACATACTCAGTTACTGGCAAAACTGAAGACTGTAAACGAGCAACATTCAGGACAGACAAGAGACTCCTTGCTACGGCATAAACCACAATGATTTTTCAGACTTAAATTTCAGACACCTACTTTGAGGACCAAATCTAAATCAAAGGCCTTCTCTCCACCTGAAAGATGTCCTCTCCTGTGACTCCCTGCTGAGTTGCAAGGAAATTTATCAGACTCATCAAGTATACTTGGAGGGTGTATGCATACTGTGTTCTCTCTCGCTATCATTTCTTTCTTTCGCGGTTCATTAATTCTGCATATATAAACCCTAAATGATTTTTGTCTATTACTATGACATCTAATAATCTCTTCTCTTGCACTTCTGAAGTCCGTACCATTATCACTTTTCCCCACATTGTCTTTGTTTCAGATAATTTTCAAAGCAGCAGTTTTTATCTTTACTTCCTAAATGCACTCCAGTCCTCTCTTTTTTTTTTATCTGTATGGGTATTTTTGACATTTCCCAGCTAGCTATTCACTCCAAAATAGGAATATGCTGCTCCTGCTCTTCCACAGATATTAAGGACAACTGGACTAAGAGGTGATTCCTGCATCTCTCTGCTGGCTACAGTAGTTTTGATCTATGCCTTCTACCTGTTATTGCCTGATGGCAGAGCTCTCAATCAAGATAATCTTTTGAATTATATTTTCAGTTCAGAAATGCTGCACCAAGTGGCTTATTAAAGAGCATGTGTATTGTGTGCAGCTCGTGTTTGCAAACTAATGTTTAATTCTGTTTGAAAAGATATGTCCTCATCACACACACCTGCAAGGCATATTTATCCCACCTGTACCCCAACCCAGATGTAGTTTTGCTGTTCTGGGATCAGGGAACTGGCACTGGTTGCTGATGCTAAAATGTGGAGCAGCAGTGAAACAGAACAAAGCTGATTAAAAAAAAAAAAAAAAAAAAAAGAAGAAAAAAAAAAAGAAACAAAAAACATAAAAATAAAACCCCCAACTGTTCAGATACTTTAGGCCTACTTCAGTGCTTTGACCCAAATAACCTGATCTGCAAATAGCAAATAACTTCTGTGTTCTAAATCAAAGGGGAAAAATAAGCTATTTGGGTCAGAGTACGCAAAAAAAAAGGGTCTACCCAAATGACTAGTCTCCCTCAGACACTAGTGTGTGCTTATCTTCTGGATCTTTTTAATTTGCAATTTTCCCATGGCTCCAGACAGATGTGTCAAATAGATCTGAACATTAAAAACATTACCTAAAGCCACAGTGATTTTTAATATCTCCAATAATATATTTATTTTAAATCAACATTTTGTAAAACTAGCACGGTCCTCCTAAAGGGTCTAAAGGATGTGGATGATGGGCTAAAAATAACACCCTCGGCTTTATCGTGCAATTTCCACCCCATAGCTCACTTTGGTGTTCACTTAGTATAATGACATTGTCTCTTTCCAAAGTGATCAGAAACATCTTGACTTCTCTCCAAATCCAGTCTCTGTTCACTCTGGTGCATTACTCATCACTCCCAAAGGATTTTTTGAGGCTGTGCACAAGGGATGGGATTCAGAACAAAGAGCTTACAAGCAGATTGCTTCAGTAGAATACAATCGTTTATAAATTTCCTATTCATTAAGTTCTACATTCCCAAGAAACGTTAATACTAAATTTACACTCAATTCCAAGGACTCAGCTGGATCTCTATCATAATTTATAATGCCACAGTGAGGAACTACCCCATTATTATAAATAATGAATTAAAGGTGCAAAACTTCCTCAGAAATATCCAAATCTGAAAGCACTCTCCAATTATGTTCCTTAAAGAATACATTTGTAATTTTGGCCAACTTGGGAGCCATTTGCAGTAGAAAAATAATAGGTCTGGTTGTATCCAGTGATGGAAATAATCTTTGAAAAGTTTCTCTTTTATAATGATTCTACTTTGTACACTTCATTTGGGACTATCATAAAGGTCGTATAATTTCATCATATGCAAATGTAATAGACCAAAAACCCCATAATTTAAAACATTTGTTTGAATCTTATTTGCTTGACTATTATAATTCAGGGTGTTCACAGAGATAAATGACAGCAAGAAGGATCCTATTATTCTGTTCAGGAGGAAAGACTGGGAGAGATATGAGTCATTTGGAAGAATGAAGAGAGTATGAAAATTTATCTGTAAGTAAGCAGCTTTTTCGGGGAGAGACAACACCGAGAGAGACAAATAGGGAATTCACCGAGGGTGGGAAATACAAGTGATGGTTTCAAGGAAGCCACTTCACAAGGATTATAATTTTCACAGTGAACTGACTTAGGACAAACATAGCCATCTGACTCCTATAGACTGAACCTGCTAGGAGGGCTCCTGCCTCCATTACGCCCTTGCCAAAAATCGGATTTTTCTGACCTGTGCTTGAACAGGTCTCACAATGATCCCCCTGAACCAGATGTGATTTATTACAAGACCACAGAAGTCAGTCTAGACACCAGTGTAAGATACGTCTGCAAAAGTTGTTATAAAAAGCCAGTTTGAATGGGCTGGTACCCTGTGATGTGAGAGTCTTCACATCCCTACCCAGGACCCAAACTTTATAGTGACCAGGAGCAGGACCCCCTCTCACCAGATCCATCTCCTGAAGGATAAAAGATGCCTTTGAGTCCCTTTACATATCCAGTGGAAGTCTGGAGAAATTCAGGACTAGCAGTGCTTCCTGGGGTGCCTTTTTCCAGTACCCACAGCACATAATACTGTCAGTAACACTTTCTGTCGATGGTGTCCTTTCTTCCCCTGACTCCAGTTGCTTGACCCAGAAGGAAAAGCAGCATGTCATACATATCAAATGAGAGAATTCTACATATTAACTCAGTCTTTTCTTAAACGTAAAAGACTGCTTTAAGCAAGCTTAAGCAAAATAGAAAATAACATCATGAAAAACATCACTCCTGGTTGCATTAATTGGATGACAAAATTACGTTGCTTGCATAAATATATCTGAATAGCTATTTTAATCATCTTAATATTATTCACTGTTTGGATTGCAATTTGTGAGGTAAATGTAGGAAATTTTTTATATCTTGTTTTGAATTTTCATAATTATCTCTTAGCATTACATTCCCCACCCCCCCACCCCAAATTATTGTCTGAATTCACTGACAATTGATCCGAAGGTGCAGGAGGTACTTCAATCACTGAAATAATTCAAAGCCAGATGACACTCTGTTAACACTTAAAAACTGTTGACCCCCATATGCTTGAAAATGTCTGGAAATCCCCGAATAAAGATTTTAATAATGAATATGCAACAGCACGAACCCATTTCAGAAGACAAGCGTATGGAACAGCAAGATCTAATACCTGTGGACCTACAGTATAATTTCCTTTAATTACTAGGCAAAATCAGGACTAATCAGAGTTCCTTTTAAATTCCTGGTATGAAGAAAAAATTAAATCAATAATTAATGACCTATGTAATTTTTTATTACTAGAAATGTAGTAGAAATTCTATACTCATACTCTGCAATATACAGTATGTAAATAACTTCAGACAATTTAATTTTAAATACCAGATGAAGTCCTAGTGAAAAACTGAAATGCAGTTATGGCCCGTGATGGTACTTAAGCATGTTTTCAAATGTTTTCCTAATTGGAACTTTAAGCTCATGATTTAAATCAAGTCCATAATTAATGCAGTCCCTTATATTTATTTAATTGGCTTAGTTTCCATGTCTGTGGAAATACTCAGCCATCTATTCCTCCTGTGACATTTGGAGCCCTTGAGAAATTTACCATTTGTGGCCCTTCAGACTGTATCCCTTCAGATTGTGAAAAGGACAGCATAGGAAGTAAAAATTTGTCCACAGTATCATCATCACTATTCAGCAGATTGTTATTCAGCTCCCACCTTCATTGTACTAAACAAACACAATAAAACACAGCTTCTTTCACAAAGTAACAAAACAAAGGAAAGGAAGCATTATCATCTCTGTTTTTACAAAAAAATTTCAGTGGAGTTTATGAAAATCTAGTACATGCTCCTCATCCTTGGGAGTTACCCAGTATACCTTGAAAGTATGCTGCGAGAAGAAAACTGTGACTTTTGTTTTCCAAAAAGCAAGTGAGTTGCACTTGGAAAGTTTTCAGGTGCTTTTGAAAGATCTGTCCCTAAGCAGCTTGACCATTCAAGACATGCACAGCTGTATTAGAAACTAAATCCACGTATCCTAAGTTTTGCTTCATTGCTTTTCTAACAAGACCTTCCCCTCCCAGTTCTTTTCCTCACAGCTAAATGTATATGAATTTGCAGTACTAAAGGTGTATGAAGTACAGAAAACTGCAGTAATTCTCAGGAATACAATTCAGTGTCTACACATTAGCAACTGACAAAAGAAAAATGCTCCTGAAATGTTGTGTTTCAGATTAAACAAAAGACAAAAAAAATAGCAAACCAAAAAAACCCAAACAAACAAAAAATATAACTGGTCACAAGCAATAATTTTGCAACTAAAATAATTGTTCGTTTATTCACTGTCCCCTCATTGCAAATGGCACAAATGCTTTTGCCCAAACCTGCCATTGAAATTTAGCCCCAGGTATAGAAAGAAGTTTCAGCCTGAATGGTAAATGTTTCCAAGACTCAAGAACAACTCAGGAAAGCTGTTGTGCAACATAAACAGTAGCAGGTCATGACCAGAACACTGCTACTATAATAAAGGTTTATTTAAATGCATTAGCATGGAGGTGAAAATATACAGGAAAAAAAACTTCAACGTTTTATCTCTGACTTACTACTTAAAAACTGTTTAGATTGGGATGGAGAGGTTCCCTTGCTCTTCTCCAAATTTCCAGGGTGTTGGGGGGGATGTAATATATAAATAAATATATATCTATAAACCAATGCACATCTGAAGTGGAGCATACCTAAAAAAATAAACAATGTATCTACCTTAAAAATGTGATTCTAATATTTATAATAAATCAGTAGAACAACTAGATGGAAAAACAAACAAATGAAAAAAAAACAAACCCAGAGGGAACTAATTTTTTTTTTTTCCCCCTGCTTTTTTTTGTGAATGTAGTGAAAACACAGCAGTGGTTCAAAGGCTTTTTGGTTTAGGTTCATACTGCCTTTAGCCTTTGATTATAAATATCCAGCATCACTTCTGCAACATATTTGTTTCTGTGAATTAGAATGTAAATACATTATAGTGATTGCTTGCAAGAGTAGCCAATTGCAGAAAATTGAGTTTTGTTGCCTTTTCTTTGTGCACAGGTGTAATATAGGTCAGGGAAACAGGCCACCCAAGTCTGGCAGACAAGTCACTGCACTCTTTTGTGTTGGAGAGCAGAAGGTGTTTTTTAGACAGACAACTGGGCAGAATCAGTAAATCTCACCCAGAAAATATGTGCAAAAACCTGCAGGGACACATGTGGTTTTGAATTATTTACATATATATATATATGTATATACTTACATATATGCATATACATATATATACACATATATACATATTTTGCTCATTTTCCTATGTATATATATGGAAACCTCTGTGTGTGTGCATACAAGGAAAAAATGTAAAACAAAATAAATTCTATATATACATTTATAGAGGAAAACACTTAAAAGTCAAACTAATTCTCAATATCTTTTTACTAGAATGAAACACCCAGCAAATAATTTAAGAACATACTGTTATTAAATCTCCCCTAAAATTTAAAATAAACTTTAACTCATTACAATATGTGACCTAAGAAGTGCATTCATTTTTTTAATTTTGAAAATAATGGATGCTCTCAAGACTTTTTCCAGACTCATATTATTTCATACTATTAGTTCATACTAGAACTAAAAAAACACTGACATTGCAGTATTTAGTTTCCATACAGAACAGCTTTTCTCAGAAAAGGACTTTTTGGGGTTTTTTTAAGATGAAGATAGTAATATTCTCTCATCCAGTGTTCACTGAAATTCAGGAACAATATATAGAATGGGGAATTACAGAATTTAGATGAAAGCCATTCATTAACTGTGCAGAGCTTTAAATCTGGGGAGAGATAAATGATTACCAAAATAAAATAACAATTAAGCATGCTTGTACTATATTTGTTTGCATAGTAATTGCTATATTTGCCACCATTAATTAGAATTCTCATTGAGCTTAAGAAAACCCTAAATTTGTTCCCTCTTTTGGTAGAGAAAAAAACACGGCAGACAGAGAAGAGGAATTTTCCTTTGATTATTTTATCAACAAATTTTCATGATAAGTTACCTAAATTCCACCTTTGGATGGCAAAATAAATTTTCCTTTCTTCTTAAAATGTGATGGAGTCTATTATATTTTTTAAAAAGAATTTGAAATTACATTATCAGATTTTTGGATTAGAAGTAATTTTATGGGAGTACTGTTGGACTAGGACTTTCTCAAAGTATTCCAGCTTGAATTTTTATAAAAAAAGAATTGTCTGTCAGTGAACAGATTGTTCTTTTAAACACATAATTTCCACTGACTGGGAAAAAATTATATCCCATGAAATCATTTATGCAGATCAAACTTGGAATATTTTGAAACTATAGTATTCTGCCTTGATGCCTTATGGCTGCAGAGCTGGTACCTCATTTTTCTGGTCTGTCATCTTGGCTGGATTCCCAGTTTGTTGGCATAAGCCTTCATGCACAAGGATGCCTATTCTCCATCAAACAGCTGAGTTTCCATGATGTAATGTCTTGCAATCAGCAGTTGGATTTGTGATGGTCTAAGATCCAAACATAATTTTCTGTATAAATTTGAGATGTTTTTTCCAGATATTTCTCCACAAAGTTGTCTTTCTTAAAGTTCACAGTGTTTGTCCTTGCCAGAGTTATACATTGATTGTTTCTATCCATACTCTCTTGCCCTCTCTATTATTCACATTCACGCACAATAATCACCAGGAAAGGTAATCCCTGTCTCTGAGGCATCTGGACAATTTGCAGGAATATGTTTGCTGGAATTTGGAAATGTAAATGAACTTAAACCAAATCTACTTGATTGCAATTGTTCTGAATCCAAATTTAATATGCAGATTACGTGTGAAAATCTGCTACTAAGAAATTTTCTATGAATTTTCTGAAACAGATGAAAATGTACAAAACAATGGTAGTACAGATAGTTACTATTTACTTCAAGTTATATCTGTTTCTGGAAGCCATTCATCTTGATATTTCTGAATTGTCTTTGAGATGTACTACTGTTTCCAGATGTGAAGGACCTGAACCACCCCTCTAAGTAATTTTGGTGTAAATCAGAAATAAAAGTAATAAAATAAATGTGAGTAGACCAATGTGTGACAAGGAATTAACATTTTACACAGAGATAGCTACATTGGCATGTATACATAAAACATAAACAGAGGTTAAAATATCTAGGAGTTACTTAGAGAAATATTCGTACTGATATTTAATCACCTAACAGTAAATTATATATAAATGCTGGATGTATTTATTACCTACATTGCTTTACATGCTTGCAAGCATATTTCATTGCTGTTATTTGTGCTGCTTGTCTCCTAGTCTGAAGGCACTCCTTTAGAATTTGTAGAGGTATAGCTCTCTCAGATGCATGTTTTATTCCACAATATTTTTAAGTATTCAGTTAGCGGACCCCAACTCACATAATTAAAAAGTTGCAGATTAATCATTTTTTGTGCAAATGGAAAGATTACATTTTTGTGTAAGCATTGTCAGTGATTTCTTTGCTAAAGCTACTGCACACTGTGTCTATATTGAAAGGTGGGGTTACGGCAACCTCCTTCTGCTGATAAATCCATCCTTGTGTTTATATCACAAGTGCCCCAATGTGTGAAAAAAACAGAAGAATTTTTAAATTCTGAACTGTTCCAACCCTCCTAACCTGAGACCATATCAGAGTGGAAGGCAGATGAGAAGGAAGCACCTGTCTCTAAGGGCATGGCTATATACCAAGGGAAGATGAAAATTAATTCCCAGACTTGAAATGATCTGAACTGGTGAGTCTAAATGGTATATAAAAAAACAAACAAAAGGATATTGCCAGGTATTAGGAAGAAAAGTGTAATGGTACAACAAGTTTTAGTGTAGAGGCACATTTCATACAAGTAGCCCTGTTCCTTCTAACCTTCCTTCTTAAGGTCACCTACCTGGCAGATGCACACCAGTGCTAAACCCTAGTTCTTTGGTCATTTGCAGATTCTCAGGGTGGGACACTCAATAAATGCTATCACAACATGATTAACCAAGGTAGTTATCTCGAAAATGTGATATGGTTGAAAAATATTCCTTCCAACATCTGATTTCCAAAGGGGAGCTGAAGGCAAATTTCCTCAAGGGAAGAGGCTCTGCTCTGAAGCCCAAGTTTTTCAGGGAGCTCTTCCAACCCACACCTCCTCATTGATGTAGTTGTGGGTAATCTTAAGTCTGGACCAAAAGAAGTAGAGCTGGAAGAGCATGTCTCAGGGCTGGAGCTGGTTAAATCTCCTGTGCCATGCTGCACAGGGAAGAGCAAACATGCCCTGAGGCTCTGTGACTAGGTCTGGCTCATTTGGCAGGAGGAGATCAGTGTGTTGAACCTGACCTCTGGTTGCTGCCCCATTGTCAGAGCACTGTGTTCAGCTGGCCACTATTTCACTCAGCTCAATGAGTGCACGTCCTGCTCTTGGCTTCAGATGTGTAAACAGCTTTACAGCTAGTTCCTTCAAGTTCTGTTATCATGTAAAGATTAAACATCTGAGCAAATAATCACAAAGCCAAAAGTGGCCATTTTCTCAATAACACATCTGTTAGGATGAAATCCTGCTCCGTTGTGCTTTGTGTGTGCTTAGATTGCCTAGGGAACTGGCATGCTAATTTTTGCCCAGAGGTTATAATATTGAAAGTCTGAGTTTTCTTTAACAGTCAGGCTTAACTCTTGGGCTAACATTTTTCCTGGAGTTTCCAACACGATCACATAATCATGTTTTGTAAGTGAAGGGCAGAGTTATGTCCTAAAAAAAGAAGATGTGTGTTAGTTGGTCAATCAAGTAAAATGATTAATTTAAAACAACTCACAACAGCTACAAGGGTAGGAAAGATTATTTACTTGTTAAAAGGCATCTGTGTTCAGTTATGGGAAAATAGATAAGGGCTGGATCAAATTTTAATTATTTTGTCTGATTTTTTTCCTTGCCACAATGAGAAAAAAAAATAATTCAAAGAGCAACATTAAACAATCAAGCTTCTTGAAATGAAGCAGAACAGAAGCGCTGTAGATTTTGATTTCATCTAATCCAGCAGTTTAGAATTATATTTGTAGCCCATGAGGGGACTTCTAGGATTGACTTATTCAATCCTTCTGAATAACTACAGGGCAATAAAATACAAAACAAGACTGTACCAATTGCCATACTGATAAACTGATATTTAGAAGCAGTTGTCTGAATTCCACCCTATGGTACATACCAAGGACAATATAATAACATCAACATTCCTGCTCCCTCTTTTATAGGATCCTTATGTGCCTCTTTTCAGTCTTCCCTGCTGTCATAAATAATTAAAGTGCAACTAGAGTCAACATCACATTTCTCCATGCAAATAAGCCTGGAGAACTTCTGATGATACTGATTACTCCATATCTTTTCTTTGGTTTTCTTTCCTTTACCATCAGACAAATATAAAATAATCTCACTACTCTGTTGCTTCTTTGGGACATAAGTTACCATGTTCTCATCTCTAGGAATAACAAAGAACCACATATTCCTTTTTTTTATTTTTTTTTCTTAACATTTTTTTTTAATAACTGTCTTTATAATCTTACTTTGACTAGGGTTTCTATTTCTATTAACAATAGGTTGGCAAAAAGAAGTGTTCTCTCTTTGCTGCCTTTTTACTTTCTGCAAAGCTGCACAGGAATCCAGTTGCAGACCAGTGCCCCACAGGCAAGAAAAGAATGACAACTTTATCCATATAAGCTAATCATCAAAAATTTTCAAAGGAGTTCATAATTTCTATTACTAATTAAACCTGTCTTTCTTCCTGTATGTCCAGAGACACATCTCTGGAGCCGCCTGCTCCAGATGCACATAATCTGAAAAAGCTGGAAGATCTTAATTGCCTTTCCACAGTGCTATTTTCAGAGCCCCTCTCCAAATATACCCCCACCTAGAGAGGCTGGAACTACATCTTCAATACCTAAACCAGCAGATGTTCATTGGCACAACAAGAATTAGGTTTTTTACCTATTATCAACCTATTCTTTTGTGGACAAAGTCAAACACAATTGCTAAGGGAGTATCTTACAGAGAAAATAATTTTATGTTAGAGAAAATAATTTTTTCATGTGCTGGTAAAATTAAATCATGTCACTGAAGAAAAAAATACTATTTATTGTGTAATTATTATGAGTGAATTTCCATGCCATATTTCACAATGTAAGAAAAAAATCAGCAGTTCATTAAATATTGTAAAATGATAATTCATTTATATTGTCATTCAATTTAATTAATATTGCATTTATATATTCATATAATATATGTTTGATAAAAGCATAATAGGGATAAATTGTTCAGATGATGGTGAGAGATCTTTGAATGACCTAAAACTACAGATTTCTCTAGAATAAAGATCTAGGAAATCTTAATTTGGATTACTTGATATTGCCTAGTTTACCTGTTGTTTTTTGGGTTTTTTAAAAGGAATATAATTGTAGAAATTGAATAAACCCCATTTTTACTCCTTTTTATGTCCAGTAAACAAGGAAATTAAAGCTTATGTCACATCATTCCAAAACTGTTCTGTCACATCAGGTGCCCCAAGGCTATCAATCATCATTTTTTTTTACAAGTTCAGATCTCAGAGAAATTTACTTATTATGAATTTGTCTGCCTTCTAATGGATTTCATTAATCCAGTAATTGCTAGACATAACAGAAAGAACAGGTCCCATTTGAAGGAGAGGGAGATATCAAAAAATCCTCAAATATGTCCTCTTACCTTACCTTTTGTAAAGCCTGTTCCAGATCATAACACAGTTCTTGTTACACAGTTGATCAGTTTCATGAGAAAACCCAGTTCCACGTGATGTAGTAGATTATTCAAATATAAATCACTGGAAAAAATAAACTTGCTGTATCTTTTCTGCCACCAAGGAATAAATGCAGACTTGACTGGGACCGAGCTGTTGCCCTTTCTGGGCCTCAGTCCTGAAGTGGTTGTCAGCAACTCAGGAATGACACATACAGTATGTAAAAATCCTGTACATAAAAATATGAAGCTAAGCTGCTCCATATTTCAGGATATCTATTTCCAGACAAGTAAAACAGATAGGAAACACTTGATGGAAAACTTTACTTCAGAGGAATACAATTAGGCCAGGTAGAAAGCTGTTTCACAAATTTCCAGATATGTAAAGCTTACAAATTATCAAAAAGTGCTTTAGAAATAGTATTTAGAAAAGAAAATAAAATTAATGTGAAATACTGTACTTTGTGTAGAATAGATCTTTGAATAGATGTGCTGTACATAATAAAAGGGGAAAATTTGTATGTGGGTATTGACTAAACAATTGGTAATGGCTCATGACTATTTACAACTTTTAAGACATACTATGGGGAATTATCTTTAACTCAAAATGCAAATGTTTCACCTTGTTCATATTGGCTAGCTGAATAAAGGTTTCAAATGAGGCAAAATAAGTATCTCCATTAAACCTATCCCAATGAAAGTGAATTTGACATTGGAAAGAGAGATTTCAGTATAGTGGAATTATTTTTTCCCCTGTGCTTTACAGTTATGATTCTGCTTTTCATAAATATGGAACTACTAAGATTTACCCGGCTGAAGAGTTCTACTTTCCTCCTTTTTCATATTTTAAGGTGAATGTCTATATCTAGATCTACATCTTGAACTCATATGATTTTATACCTGCCTTCATATCAGCAGGGTTAATTTCAGTTTTCCTCACTGAAGATGAAAGATGAGGTTTTGAGATACCTGGCAGCTTTTCACCCCCATGACAGATGATGACTTTGCTTCCTTCTTTGACTTGAAATGAAAGGGCAGTACAATATATACTTTGCAAAAGCTTGCTTAATACCCTGCTGCCTAGAAAACAAAATCACTGGCATTAAATTTCCTATATCCTTTTCATACCAGCTTGTTTTACAGAGATTTAGAGGATGATTAGTATCATTAACAGACCTTATTTTTTTCAGGGCTTTACTCATTACTGGCCAGGGGTCAATCAAATCATGCATATTAAAGCCAGGTCAAAGTGAGCTATGCTCAGAAGGAGAAAGACCACAGAAAAGCTTCAGCTAACCACTGCCATCAAGTATTAATGTCACAGGTTAATGTATGTGTGACCATATTAGTTCCACATGGGAACTTCAATATCAAAGCCAGGTGATAAGACTGAAGAATGGTGAGACTTAAAAAAAAAAATAATTCTCATGTCTTGACTCACCAGAGTTAATGACAATGAGAGCACAAACTCCCTGTGCCTTTACACTTTACAGCCCTTTCAGAAAGAAAGGAGTAATTTCCACTAAAACAGCAGCATGCAAATATAAATAATAGGAGAATAAAAACATTGACAATCATTACCCTTTAGCTTGCCTTGAAAAGCCACAGTTCCAAGGTGAGATCAGGGCACCAAAGTGTTCAGGGTTTTCTGTGCTTGTTTTATAAGTGCAGAGCTAAAAGCCTAGATAAAGTAAAAATGAGACTGCCAGCATTAAAATGGGATGCAAGTTGGGACAGGGGGAAATGAAGGTCAATAGGATTGTCTACTAATAAGACATGAACTTGCATTACTTAGTGATACCCTTGTAATCTGTCAGAAGTAGAAAGCTTAAGGAGTTAGTGAGCAAAGAGAGTCAAGTGGAAATTAAACCAGAGTTTTAGAAATATTTTAAAAAGAAATTAAGAAAAGATTCATAACGGAGCCATTTCAAAAATTAAGATACACAAGCAAATGAGTATATTTGATAAGGTACATCCAGGTCATATAAGTTACGTTCTTATGTTCAAAGAAGAAATTTATTTTAAAATATTTTATTAACCCATTGGATAGGGTATTCCTCATTTATTTCCTTCTCATTTTTATTTATGCATTTAGAGGACACCCAAATATTTTGTACTAAAATTGAATGTCTAGACCTGATTTAAATGTGAATACAGTAGTTTTAATGACTTTTTTTAAATATTTAAAAAGTAATGATGGAAGTGCATCAGAGTCTATAAACAGACATTTGACTAAAGCTTTCATAAAGATGTTCACGTAGCAACAGAAGAAAATATGTTGATATAAATATTTTTGTTTATATTAATTTTAAAATTATACTGATATATATACAGATTTAAGCACATTATGTTTTTACCTATAAGTATAGTTTTAGGGTTTGGGATATTTTTCCCTCTTTGAAATCAAGCCACTCCAGTAAACATGAGAGATTGAATTTCTTTTTAGAAATTGAAATATGCCTACAAGCACAGGAAAATGGATATAATACATATCTCTATGGTTAGTTACAAATGCATTTACCTTGTGGGGATTTTTTCGTTTGTTTTATTTGTTTGATTTAGTGAGAAAATTCATCTCCCATCTTCTTCCCAGCTTGGGTCTTTCACATGTTATTTTCTTCAAGGCTGGTCAATACAAATCCCTGATTTAGAGGGCCATTCTCAGTAATTTATTTAGATTGCATAAGAAGCCAGTGGCGTCAGAGAAACAGCAAGAGCTGCTCATGTGTTTCTGAACTGAAATATCACCTGCCAATAAAGCTGTGGTTTCAGATAAACTCTACCAACAGATAGTAATTCAGATACCCTACCAACTTAATTCAGACTTTTTAAGTGAAGGCCATTTAATTGTAAAAACAGCATCAGAAAAAATTCACAGACTTTGTGGTGTTAGCAAATATTGTCAGTCTGATAATTCTGATATTTTCAGAAGTCTCTCCCGTCACAAGCTGTAGTAGCATAGACTGTGTTTTCTGTTGTAATCTGTGTGTTAGAGTCCCTTTTGCAGCTCATGAATGGAGATTAACACTGATTTCCAGGCCAAGTCATTACATTTTATGCTTATAACCTTACGTGCATTTAGTCTCACCATGTCCGTTCAAATGTGGCAAGTTCTCAAACAACAGCATGAAAATATCTCCATTCCTGTTGGCCCTTTAATGATATTAACCCCTCCATATGCAGAGGTATCTATAGCACAACAAAAAAGACTCATGAAAATTTGAATTTTTAAGTTTGGATTATTTTTAAACTAAGTTGATAAAACATCAACCAATGCCTTGGTGCTTTTAGGTCATTTTGCAGTAGCAGCAAGGAAATCAGTGTCTCTATGAAGATATTTTTGCATTGTCACAGACTGTAGAAGTTGGACCTTAGCATAAACAAGGGACTGAGCTGTCATTTCTTTGCAAGTCAACAAAGATCAGACTATCCTTTCAAATTTGAACTGAAGAACATTTGACAAGTGCAATCAGCTCCAACTTTTGTGCTTTGACACACTGAAAGGAATTCAGAGCAAAGAGGGGCTTAATGGATTGGAAGGGGTGATGCGTAAGAAAAGTTTAGAAAGATTAAATATGTACAGCTTGACTAACCAACAATTAAGTGGGGGGAAAGGGAGAAGATATATCTCAATGAGATATTGTCAGAAGCAATGAGAAGGTAAACACCAAGGGGCAAGAGTAATTATTTAAAAATACAAATGGGATATAGCTAGAAATAATGAGATCAAATTGAGAAAAGGACAATGTAATCTGAATTTGAAGAATGACTTACTGTGAGAAAGGGTACTTCCACTTTTTTCTCTTGAGAGTATTATACAGTGTGCTAGATCTTCCTCAAAACAATTAAAATTAAATGGGTAAAACACAGGGGACTATATTCTATGTTACTTTTCAGTATTTGCAGGGCTTTGCTTTCTGTCCTAAGAGATCTTTTCTAACTGCGATGATTTTTTTTCCTCTAAAAAATTTATAAACAAAAAATCCAAATAAAATGAGAAGTTATGAAATAATAGTTGCTTGTGAATAGGGAGAAAGGTAAAAGAAACATTGTGAAAAGAATGAATCACTCTGTATTAAATAAATAAATAATGAAAACCATATTAAAAAAATTAAGGCTTTCTAGTCACTTCCAGTGTACTACAAATCTCATGTTTGTATTCATTCAATTATGTGACCCTGCACAGTCTCTTGCAGTTCCAGGTTTTTATTAAATCAGGTATAGAAGCATATTTGAGAAACATTTTAAGATTTAAAAGAAAAACTTAAATATGTACTGCTTTTAAGTTGGAGAGCATGGATTAAAGGAGAAAGACAAATTGCAAAACAGTTGCAGACTTATATTGGAAGAAATTAATTCAATGATTATGTTAATACATACTAGGTCTACAACCAAAAAGAAGGAAAGAGAATTTCTAAATTCTTTTTCATGCGGAATTAACAGTAACATGAAAGGAAATGAAAAACTTGTATAACAAAGATAGAAAGACACTGCCTAGTTCCTCTACACAAAGGAATGCCTTCTGATAGGCTGAGTGACATTATCTAGTGTTTTGAATAGTAATTATCAATAAATTAAAATTCAGTATTTTTATTTAAATTTCTGCTTGTAGTGAGCTTTCTTGCATTGTCATTTTCATTTTTACCCTCAAACAAGGACATTGCTGACTGAATTTCTCTGCTTGAACAGATAAAATAATCACAAGTAAAAAAGCAAAACCAATGGGATGTAACATTTCTATGCAACTGAACACCTCTATGGAAAGTGAAATATTAGGAAGTGACACTACATCATTTATATTTTAGAATACCAGCTATTAATTTTTAATTGCAATTGATAAATTTGGATTAAATATATATAAAATAACTGGCTGATGTAGATCACCATTCTTTCAATATAGTCCCTCTATATACTTTCTATGTCCTTATACCATATATTTGAATCAGAAAAGTACATTTACCCTAATAGTATTCACTTTTTAAAATCTATATAAACCTATTGACCTATCTAAATCAGAAAGTTGCTGTCTTCAAAGATGGTCACAAGTTGTCCTTCCTTTTTTCTATGCAAATGTGTTAAAAAAAAAAATTATCTCTTTTGTTTACTAAATTATTTATTGCTCTAATGAACTGCCATACCTGTCTATGAAGTCAAAGAGATAATATGATAAGTGCATAAATTAGGAATTATGAGTAACTTCAGAAACTTGTCATGATAAGTGGACATACATAAGAATAATCTATTCAGAGGAATGCAAGTTTATGTCATGATCTAGAAGAGTGAAATTTATCTAAAAATCAGTCATTTATTTGAAATACTCGCATTTTAAAAGCACAAGCTAGTACAATGGAGCATAATGCACAGAAGTGAAAGCACACTCATTTTAATCAGGAAATTACTTTGCTCTGTACAATAACACTGTGACAACAAAATCTCAAAATGCTGTTCTGCTTAGAGTATGGCTATAAAAATGTCAGAAAAGATTTTCACTGACATGAAGTGCTTAATTTGCAGATACAGAACCAGAGCCTGTATCAATTCCCACAGAAATCCAAGGAATTCAATGAAAACAGAGTTATATCAGCTAGGTTACTGAAAAATGTCACTCACATTGTACATAAGTAGTGTGAGTTAAAAAAAAAAAAATAATTGATTACAGAAATCAAACTATCATTATTTGCATCTATGTATTGTTAGGGGCAGCAGATTTAATTAGGTTATCACTTCACTCTTCCTCCAAAAGAGACTTTCAAACACATAAGTCAAACCAAAAGGGTGCTTTGGGGTACTGGTTTTTATTGTCAGGAGAACCAGCAAGAGATGATCAGGGAGTTAAACAAGGTAGCTGGTTCTTTAACCTCACTGTCCATTTTTCTGCAGAGGAATGGGAGAGGCAAGAGAAAATGCTCGAATGATATTAAATCACAAAGAGCAAAAATATATAAATAAAAGTTTGAATTAATTTATGCCAAACACCACCTCAGGCTAGACATTAATGAAAACATTCCATTTTGTTCAAGGCACTCAGAGCTGTTGACCAACAGCTGAATTACTGCCATTTCTGCTACCAAGGCCTCCTCTTCACAACTCAGAGCTCTAATTTCCACTCAGTAGTGCTTGTTCAGGGAGCTGAGGGCTGAAGGAAGGGCTTTTGGGAGCCTCAGCTGTCTGGTAATTACCCCTGTGCAGTGACATTGTCATGGTCTCATCACCTCTACTGTATGTGGCTCTTTGCATATCTCTCACATCACCTTTCACATAGCTTTTCAGATAAATTTGGTCCAAAGAGTTGAAGGAAAGTTGTTGGCTGCTTTGTTCTATTCACAGAATTGTAAACTCATAGAGTCATAGAGGAATAGAATCAGAATCGTTAAGGCTGGAAGAGATGCCCAAGTTCATTGAGTCCAACTTTTGACTGAACACTGCCTTGTCAACTAAACCACAGCAAGAGGTGCCACATCCACTCATTCTTGAAGACTTGCAGGGATGACAACTTTACCACTTCCCTGGGCAGCCCATTCCAATGGTTAAACACCATTTCAGTGATGAAATTCTTCCTGATGTACTATCTGAACAGCCCCTGGTGCAGCTTGAGCTCGTTTCCTCTTGCGCTGTCACTTGTTGCCTGGGAGAAGAATCTGATCCCCACCAGGCTACAAACACTTTTGAGAGATTTATAGAGAGTGATAAGATCTCCCCTGAGCCCCCTTTCTCCAGGATAAACACTCCCAGATCTCTCAGCTTCTCCTCATAGGACTTACTTTGTAGATCCCTCAGCAGATGTCCCTTCGTTCCTAATAGGAATATAAAATATCATATAATATAACATATATTTAGTTCCAAAAGCCTGCAATATCTCATGCTTTGCATTTTTCAGTGCATGCACCAACATAAAAGTACTTTGAAAAGTAGCAGGCACCTTTTCCATTGTGTATGGTTGCCTAAGTCCCACCTAGTCCTGTTATGTCCCATGAAATTATAATTATTAATTAATTATTTCTAAGCAGTTAAGCTGCCTAGGTTGATCTTAACAGCTACAGTTTTCTTAGAAAGACATGTTCAAAGCAATTTTATCAGTTTGTAATCATGTATCAAGTTTTCTTCTCATTTGCCTTAAATTTGTCTTGTTTCTGTGATTAAATTTTAAGTTATCCTTGTGCCACAACATCCTTTACTCCCATAATAGTAATGCTATCCTTAATTGTGGTATCAGTTACATTAATATCAATGCAAATGAAAATATAAAACCTGAAAGATGTTTCGTGATTACATAACCTTGATGTATCTCATCCACAATGAAAACAAAATTTGAATATTTACTATATTGTCATCATCATCATCATCATCATCACTGATATTATTATCATTGTTATCACTATTATTCTCAGACAGAATTTGACACTGTAAAGATCACTCCTTCCCTAATTTTGTACACTTTCTTGAAAGACAAACCTCTTGAAAAACCTAAAAGAAGATTGCCACTGGCGGAGGAGATTGGGAAAAATCATTATTAACCTAACAAATTCATAGGGATTGACAGAAAATCCACAGAGAAATGTTTAGCTCACAGAGCACATGTCTCTTCAAAGCCCCGAGATCTCAGAGGGACAGAGAAACCTCATGCTGTCTCAAGAAAATGGAGGATTTACTTTCAAAGGTGAAATTCCACTTTTAATTCAAAAGTCATCTCCATGTCAGCATCTGGTGCAGCTCATCAATGATTTTCATTAAACAGAATTTGATTTTAAATTGAGAAAGTATCCCATCTACTAAAATGCTTTCTTTTGGAGAGATTAAGATGTTAGAATACAGCATCTTTTAGAATATATCTTAGACTAATGAGTGTCCTGTGAAAATTATATTTAAAATTAGTGAGAGGACCTTTTAATATTTAACTACATTACCCTAAAACTATATGCAATAATGTTTTGTGGTGAGAGTTCTGGCCTGCTATTTAACTCTTTTATTTATTTATGCACATATAAAGTAGAGGGTTGATTAAAGAGGGTCCTGACCAATTCCAATTTTTCCTTTAACTGCTATCGGAAGGGTCTTAGACTACAACTGAAATAAGATCTAAATTAAAATAATTAAAGAAAAAAACCTGTCTCTTAAAAATACTATCTTAGTTTAAAGAAATCTATGTCTATAAATAAAATCAATGAACTATTAAATTATATGGCAACTGACCATATTATTTATCAGGGAAAGATAACAAAATAATCCATAAGTCTTGCATACAAAGCCCAGAACTTTTGGGGTTTTTTTTCCTCTCTCTCTCCTTTAAATCTGTCAGGGCACACCTGATAAAACAAAACAAGAACATGTTTTTTTTTTTTAATCGAGAAACTTCACTCATTTAATCTAAATTTGGAAGGGTAGTAGATGGAAAGAAAATGGCCAGCATTTCAACTGCTCTTAAATTGCTGTATCTTTCGAATGAGCCTTCTTTACTGTTGTTTATAGAATGTAAACTACATAGAATAATATACATTTATTGCTACATGTCAAACTATGAACAGATGATCTTCAAATTTTGCAACAATTCAAATGAAAACTCTAACTTGACAGCCATCAGACACACAGGACAAAAAACTTTGTTTTAAGAATAAGAAAATTATTCACCAAAATAGTCCCTTACAAACTAGCTTTCTATGAGGGTTAGATGCAAGGCTAAAATTTATAGAACCAGGTCATATAGAAGAGTGCAGGACACATGTGAAAGTGTCACACAGTTAGGGAAAAATGATCCAAGAAGCTTGCTTAGTTAGAATTTAGATAAAATTCACTTTATATATAAATACATAATTTTTCTTTATATAGAATATGCAAAATATATATTTAATTTTTTCTTGTTTTATGTTTTCTTATTTTTATTTTTTTTTAATAGAGGGAAAAGAAAGGTAAAAGCCAGAGATTAGGCAGTAATGATTTAAAGAAACTGTGAGCTTTAGGGAAAACGAAATGAGAATCAAGAGCCAGAACAACACTTCAACACATTTATAAAATGTGATGTAGCTTTGAAAATGTCCAGAAACATAAGAACTAAAGGATTGTACCGAACAAGACAAAGTCAGATTTGAGTGACAGGCTTCTCCTATATGTCCAAGCCTGGCTGTAAAGCATACACTTCATTCTATCCTAAAGAGAACTAAATGAGAAAGGTCAATTCTGAACAAAACATCATAAAAGAATATCATTGACAGGAAAAATAAATAATGAGAGCTCAGCTATGAAGCACTGCTTTCAGAGGAGTTACACTTATCTGAAAGTTAGGAGTGATTCAGACAATACAACTTCAGCACATAAAACTACATCACCAACTTCAACTCTTAAAGAACACTGCACCCCAGAGCTATAAAATCTCTTAATCTGGAGTCTCAGTTTTCAGTCAATGTAAAATCCACAAATTTCATTAAATTTACACATCTCTTAGAAAGAAGTATGAACACAATTTAAAAAGACAAGGTACAATTTGAAAATGGCTGGTCCAAGTCATCAAACCTATAAGCAGTCAGATTATCCTTTATTATTTCTGTGTCCTTCCAGTTGTATAACATCAAAGAGTGAAAAAAAAAATATTATTGTGGTTAAAATGTTAAGTTTTAAATCTGAGATTGCAATGAACCTCTCCAGTAATGGCTGAAGCTTTGTGATGGACTTAATTCTCTGATATTTTCCATAGCAGAACTAGAGAAAAGGGTGTGTTTTTCTAAGAAGTGTTGCATTCACCTCTCATAACTGTTTTCATGCAATATTCACCAGGGGATAACCTTTACTCTGCAAATATATTTGTATCACGTTAAACACTTGTCACAGTCTTAAAATCAGATATTTTACATAGCTCTATAAACTTAATGTTCTAGTTATATAAGAAGCTTAAATATGCTGAAATAAATATTGATTTCTGGAGCTCAGCCACCATAAGGGTGATGGCTGTAAAAGAGTCTCACAGAAGAATAAATAACATTTACTTTTCCCTACATGGGCCCTTATTCTAAATTATTGAACAAGTGACATGTTTGAATTAAGCACATAAAAATGTGCATTTTTCTGTTTCAGTCTTTACTATCAGCACTAAAATTTTCTCTAATAGCCCAGATATATGCCAAACAGTAGGATGTGAATATTTGTAGAATATAAAATTGGTTAAACTTTGATTTGCAGAGAAATGGAGATTAGATTATCCAGCTGGAAAAACAATTTGAAGTCTCCTTACATAATTGAAAAACTTAACAAAGCACAAACCAAGACTTTTAAAAGGAAATCCTATCACCCATTCCACAGCAAGTGTAAGGATAGTTATTTTAATAAAGAAGAATTTCCCTGAGGATATATTTGACCAGTGGAAGATTACACTATAAGTTAATTCCTTGTTTTACACAACTCTTCTTGAAGCATCTTTTTAACATGGATAACCAGGTTTTCCTGACCTGACAGGTCATTTCTCATGGTTTTCACTTTGAAGATGAGGGCCAGCTTCATCTGGCATTGGTACCTGGGCAGGAGAAATCTCCACTTTAGCTTTTGGCTAAAGTCTCTGGTTTCTCTTGCTGTTTTACAGTGTTTTCAGTACCAATAACTTTTCCTTTGTCTTATGGATACATACTGATGAAAGAAAAACAAGTGATCTTAGCCTTGACTGAGCAAGCCTTGGAAGAACATGTGGATCCAATATGGATTTCCTTCATTGGGACAAAAAAAGAACTTGATTTTCACTGACCAATTTGCACAAATTTTTGATTCACTGCTTACTTTATTTTTCTCTGTGGTGTAAAAGGCATTTCTTCCAGAGCCTAAAGCTGTAAAAAATTCGTGTTCATTGTATGTTCTGCCCCATCTCCTCACCAAAATACCCCAAAACAGGCTGACAAAAGGATATAGCCTCAAACTCAATGCTATGGATTCAGTAAATACATCCTTCCCTGGAAGGCAGTGGCAGATGAAGGTGCTGCCGTATCCACAGAGCAACTGGCTTCTGCTTTCCCCTGGTTTCTTCTGGGTTTCTGCTGGTAGAGTCCAGGAATATGTTTAAAAGCTTTTTTGATATTTTGCATGCTCTGGAACTGTGAGTCTAAGCACAGTTCATAAACCAGACGACCTCTTCAACTTGCATACAGCTCAAGAGCCAACCCCAACAGAAAATGACACCTACAGTGTGCTGGCTATAGACAACAAGCTGAGCAAGGCAGGCAATTAACTATGACTCTACAAAAGTGGGAATAGGAAATATATTTTCATTTTGGAATCTTTAATAATATTTGAATATCTTTTTAAATTACAGTTAAACACCGTGTGTTCCAGGTGCTTTAGATAAGAAATAAAAAGGATTTACTTGTTCTGTATTTAAAAGTAATTGATTTTCAAGCTTCCTACCATTATTCATGTTAGAGTCAAAGATTTGCACTGTATAGTATGCAAAGAGGGGCCCTAAACTAGTTGGAAGTTCAGAGGGCAGCAGTATCTCTGCACTAGCTCTGCTTTTCTGGAAGTTCAAAGTAAATCTTATGATTGGCAGTAATTTCCAACACTGTTGGACTGCATCAGAATGATATTTGGAGATGCTAGTTGTTGAAATATATACATTCTACCAGTGAAGCTCTCATAAAAGGCTTGAATTCATGACTTTCCTAATGAGCATGTGTCCATAATGATGCATAATGATAAAGAGTCTTATTAATCAAAGAATTTGCCTATTTTACTGTGCACTCGTAATTACATGTGAGTGATATAACCGGTCCTATCTTTCTATCACATTTAAAGAACATAATCTTCTATTTTGGAAAACAGGCAGAATTAAGCATGCATCTTGACTGAGAAAATGAAGGAAAGGTGAAACTAGTAGAAGGGAGATTTTAGGAAAGATTTTCCCAACTTTTATAGCCTCTTAGAATCGGGGCTTTTCATTATTTTTTTGTACGTTTGATTTTAGTAATGTTTTATGACTAAATCCCCCTGTAGTTAATAATAATATTAATAATATTTATTAATAATAATATTTTAAAATTTTTGATCAAGATACATGTTTTTAATTTTTAGTTGATAAATAGAAATTAAAAATGTCCTCTTTTTATGTCTGAAAAATTTTAAAACAGTTCATCACCATTTTACCTTAAAATTGAGATGCTGTCATAGTCCCCCGAGATTAAGATGGAACAGTAACAATGTTTAAGCAATGGCAAAGGCAATGAGAGGAGTAAGAAATTAATGAAAAAACAATAGAAAATGGCAAGACCATCGAGTTACTTTTTGAGATTTACTTAGAAGATTTCCCCATATATTATATAAATATATCTTGTTTTAAAATTGATTTAAAAGTATGTGTGAAGGACATCCATCTGCATAAATTCATATAACTACTCAGTATTTCATAATCTTTTAGCTCGTTCCCCAATAACCCCAAAACTGATGCCATTTTGCAACTTATTTAAGTATCAATCATAGTAATCAGTTGTAAAAATTAAATTAACTACTTATCTCTGTTGTGCCCTTTGAAATTCAAGCAGTCAAAGACATAAGATTTAGGAGTATGAAAGACAATTATTCTATGTTATAATTTAATTAAAAATCTAGATTTCAGCAAAAACAGCAAGAAAGCATCATAATCCTTTAATTTCTAATGCATACCTAAAGGAAAATAAAGCTTTCTCTAGAGATTAAAAAATGTGTTGTTGAAGGAAAACTATTTCAAATCATAGGAAATAAGATGGAATTTTCACATGTGCTTCTCAAATAAGTACCTAGATGTACTTGGTTCTCAAAAAAATCTCAAAAAAATTCAGTGTAACCATAATGATAGAAATGTGCTTTAATTTAAGCTTATCCATTCTGAGATATTCATAAGAATTTATTAAAAATAATCAATAATAATAATTTTCTCTTGAGTTTGGGATAAATGATTATCTAGAAGACATGAAAACATGGCATAAGAATGAATATTTTTTTTTCTTTTGAATATATATCACAATTTTCTATTTTACTGTTATTCTTCCCACTATACAGCTCCTTAGATTAGGAAAAACATTGTGTTCACTTTTTCTCCAGTTTTTGAAACACATTCTTTTGAATTGACTGTAATGCCCAATTCTCCCTGTGAAGAAATCATATATTTAAACTAATTACTAATGTAGACATTTGAGCCACTGCTTATTATCAAAATAAATAGGTTATTCTACTACTAGCAGTCATCCTTATGCCAAGTAAATTACTAATTCTTTAACTAAGCTGTATTTTCTTTAGTATTCTTCATCTTAAATTCTGCATACTATGGCTGAATGTCCATGTCTTGGAGGTCAAAATCAACACAGAGAGATATTAACAAATTGAAAACTAAAAACTCCTCAAACTTTCTTCATAATATGAAAGACTTTTTACTTTGGCTTGACAAGGTGGAACAGACATTAGGAATACATAGCAATGCAATGTCATTTCACATACTTTTATGTCATACTTGAGAGGAAGAGAAGTGGCATATATTTTAAAAAAAATTAATTTATTTTCAATTTTCCTTTGTATTAAATCAGCTTTTCTTCCTACATCACCAAAAGGAGGAAAGAATCAAATCTGGGAGACTGGATACAGATTAGCACAGCTATGGAGATAATGCAGTTTGCATGTACGATATCAACGACAAAGATCCTCAGGATAATAAGCAAAGTGGGTCACTCAGTCTCATGGAGTACTGGAAAATGGCTTCAAAGAGAAATAAAGCTTGAAACAGTCTTATCTATCACACTCACCAATGGTTCCCTTCCTACTTAGTTTCTCAGTTCTTGAATTCATTAGGAAAGCCGGGAGATATTCACCCAAATTAATCAATGAGCCAGGTAACAGAAACATAAGGTGATTAGCTTAAGTTGGATGATTAAGCTTTTGAATATCTGGATCTGGGGAGCTGAATCACTTTCTTTGAAACTGTTTCCAGTGGTGTAATTCCAAGTCCTCATTAAGCCTTGCTTAATACTAAGTTACATGGTTTTAATATTTATTTCTCACCTTCATTCCCCTCACTCTCCCTGTCCTGTCTGTGTTTGGAGATGTAGCGGAGATGAGTAAAGCTAAAAAACTAAGTTTGTGCTCTAGAAAGTGTGCATGGGATCTGCACACCTGTGAGGCAACTCCTTGCTGTAAAATATAAGTGAAATGGCCACTACTATGGTCTGGAGGGTAAGTTCTCACCCTCAGTGGGCCCTTGTTCCTCCTGCAAGCAGGCAGGGCTCAGTTTCTCTATTGATATCCATTCCCAAGCAACCAGCAAATGGAAGATGTTTTACTACAGACTATTAAAGTTAAAAAAAATACTATGTGGCCTTTCAGGTCTTTTATATGTAATCAAAGTTTTGAATATTTCATAACAGTTATTAAGAAGTTTCAAGATACTAATCATCCAGAACAATAAGTTTGTGTAAGTTTGTGGTCCTGATTCAAGTATCTTTTTCCTGCAAGTTTTTTCAGTTTATTAAATATGTTAACTATTACGAAAGAAGAATTAGAGGGTTGTTTTTTGGGGGTTTAGTTTTAATATTTTTGAATGATCACTGCTGATTTCCAAATAAAAATCATTTCAAGTACTTATAGCAGAAACATGGCAGAATGAAAAGCTGAGAGTTTTCAGGCAATACAAAAAAAAAAAAAAAACCAATAAAAAAATGGTAGATCTGTTTTCACACATTCAAGATAATTATATGCAATTTTTGGTACTCCATTGAAAGTGCAAGTTAAAATCAGTCATCTCAAAGGTTCTCAGATAAAAACCTGCCAAACTGTGATGTCACATGCATGACATCCTTTGCCTTGACAGTGCTCCTGAGTGATTATGCTGGCCTCAAAGCTATTTTTTTGCACTTGAAGTTACCTTTATTTTTCCATGTGCTTTATCTAATACTTATAGCGACATTCATTTCCTCAGCCATTTCTTTTTTCCCAGGTCCCATTCTCTCACAAAGACCTGCAACTCTTCACAGCTGGCACATGGCATTGCCTTGTTGATAGACCATTCCACAAAATTTCAGGGAATCCTTCACCAAAGAATTTAACTAAAGGAAACAGCCTTGGTATCATAGACAATATCCTTGCATGAATAAGCACTCACCTAAAAGACAGAAAGGTAAGTAGGCATAAATGTTTAACTCTTGCAAGTGGAGGGAAGTCTCCCTCTTACTGCCTTTGTACAAAAAATGTTTAAAGCAGGATGAAGTACTGAACAATTACTTGAAATGCTGGACCTATGGTTGAAATAATAAAAAAGAAAATCAGCAAAATTCATCATCTGTGTGCTGCAGTTCCCATACAGTCTCTTCGCATTTCATTTGCTCTTTCATAGCATTTGTTCAACATATTCAGTGTTAATTGTAACAGCAGAGAGCAAAGGAAACCTGCAACCCAAGGATACAGAAGAGGCTATTTCTGTTGAAATTTGTCAGTAAATATTAAAAGTCCTTCTTAACAATTCTACCTAGAAAACATCAGATTATCGGAATGATTGAGAAAGTTAGGAATAATTATAAAAATAATTAATTGTGTATTAAAGTTTTTGTACTGATTTTATGATTTCTCAATGTCCTAGAGTGACTGTGATGTTAAATTGTATATCCGTTACAATTTAAAATCCTATATTATAGGACTGCTGCTTGATAAAATAATGACAAGGTTGGAAATTTCCAAGTGACTATAATTATCGCCATGTTAATATCTGGATACCATAGAAATTAAATTTGCAAGATAATTTAATAAAATATCAGAAATGTGGTATAAATCTGATATCATAAAAATGACAGGCATCCTTAAGTAGGTCTGGGGTTTTTTCTTAATGCTGATATAACATATTTAAGGAAACCTTTAAATATTTTATGGTAACAGAGTTTAACCTTGCTATACTTGCCACGGTGGTGAGCAAACATTTATAATTAATTTTATATCAAAATACATCTCTGTAGCCATTTTAAATTCATATATATAAGTAAATTGATTTCAGTGGGAGTTATGTACTTAATCACCTTTGAGGAAGTGGGCCTCGGTCCCTAATCAAGTCTGGTTAAATATGCTAACCGAATTGTTTTGAAAGTGCTGACACTCTGGAGCTGTGCATTATTACTGGGTGTTTCTGGATATTCTATGTAATAACAATTATCTAATCTTGTTTAAGAAAACACAGTTTGGTAATTGGCAAAGCATTTTCTGTGATTACTACTCACTTTCATCTTGTGAGTATTATATAGCTGTGGATGTTTATCTGGGATGTAAACAATAAAAAGTACTCCATAATATTTTTAATATCCTTCTAGGCAAACTTATATATAGACATCTGTATTATCAGTTCCAAACTGGCATTCCTTCCTGCTATGATAAGTTCAGCTACTTATTTCATTCATTTTTTTTCAATGTAGACGGTGCTGTCTGACGTCAGAATTGTATACCGAAAGGCTTCATTCTTCAAAGCTGCAGGACTCTGACAACCTTGGGCTCATCATATTCCTGAAGGTGGATCTTTCCAGAAAGATTAAACTAAGTGTTAAATCTAATTTTTTTTTAAATAGTATTTTAAATAACTAAATGTTTTCTTCTGAATGGTCCTTCAGAGTTTTCCTTCTATATTAAGCCTTTGTGTTTCAATGAAAGACCTTGAGCTATTGTAGATTCTTTAGAGTAGGTTCCTGGTTCTTATTAAGTTCTTCATAAAGTTAGTATGAATTCAAGAAGAGTATTAAATCTTAGATGATATATATTCTGATAAAAATCAGAATCTTTCTACCGTTTAAACTTCAACATTAGGGATTAACATTCCAATGGAAATTGTCTTTAAACAAAGAGTAAAGCAGTATACTGAAGTAAAGGAAAAGAGAGGCAAGTGTGTTCAAATGGAAGGGGAAGAATTGGTGAAGCAGAATTTAGAAAGGACTAATAATAAAGAAAATTAATGGTTTTTATATGGGAGACTTACAGACTTCAAGGTTTTTACAAGTATAGGAGTTTTTTATTTTATCCAAAACTATTGAATTAAAAATTGAGATAAGTTTGGAAAAGTGAAGGAAACCTGAATGTAGATACTGAGGAGAGGTAAACCATAAGATTTCTGTAAGAAGGTGGTAGGTCTCTAGAGCTTCAGATACATGAAAAACAGATGCAATATAATATATGAGATGGGAAGATAAGGGAGAGCTGTTATGATAATTTAGGCATAAGAGGGAAGCAGGGAAGAACCGTTTATTAGAAAATACAGAAAAAAATAGTTTGGTAGTAAAAGAGCAGTCATTTAAGGGAAAAGTGGAGGGTGGTGGATAAGTGGGTTAAGATGGATCAAAAACCAGCAACAACAACAAAGAAACAAGACAATCATACATGAGAGAAGAAAGAAAATTCCTGGAAAAAAAAATGTGAAAAACAGAGGCACAGACCACAGACGAGGGTGAGTGGAACAGAAGATAAAAATAATTAACATGCCAGTTACCAGGGTGTTTCTTAGTGTAAATTATGCATAAACTTTAAGCTAAAATGAATTTTACATGCTGCATGGAATGTGTTGATGCACACAGAGTCTTATCTGAAGACTACTCAGATCAGTGGTATAAACCTCCTGTGGTTGTTTAGAGGCTAACACCACACTTGTAGCTTTGCAGATCCAAAGAAAGAGCTAAAATTTGACCTGTCAAAAACATACATATTTTGGGAGGACTTTGATCATGCTTCTGCTTAAGCAAGCTCCTTCCAAAAGCTGTGAGTGCTGCCGAATTGAGGCGCTGCAGGTGCGTCTATGGACACATGACTGCCAAACTCAGCCCCTTGCTTGCCAAGGTCAAAAGCTTTAATTATTGTTCCAGGCTTTGGTGACTGACACTTTCATGGGTGTCACAAAATGTCTTGCAGATTTCAGGAAAATAATATTCTGTTGATTGAAAGCTTGAGTATGTTCTCTGTCACAATTGTAGTAATTCAGTATCAATCTGGCAGCACCATCATGCTTAAAATTCTGTGCCCATTGCCATCATCAGTCTGGGGATTTTGAGTGGTTTATAATTCAGATATTTTAAACCATACTAGGATGCATCTCAACTTACAATTTCTTGTTCTGGATGTATTTTGTTCTCAAAATATTGCATTTAAATTGTTTCATTATCTTTCTAGGTTAGCAACTGAAAGAAAGGATTGTTTCAGGAAATACTGATGCTTACTAAACAGGGCTTATTTAAAACAGGAAAGTTTACTCACATTACATTACCAACGCAGAGAATCAAGAGAAATTAATCCAATACTCTCTGTGATATTTGTCAATGTATTCTTTTGTAAGTATGCTATCATTTCAACAACAGCTTCACTGCATGGCAAGTTCCCAGCTTTGGACAGGAAGAAGAGAAACATTTGTATTTAGCCCAGTAGTATTTTAAGGCAGTTCTTTGCTTAAATACCTCTGTCTTCTTTGGGTGGGGTATTTTAGAACTAAATTTCCAGTTTCTGACATGTACACAGGTGTTGCCGCCCATATTGCTTGGTTTTATTAAGTTCAGAGGTGGTTTACCCCAATTGCTCCCCGGTCATAAAGAATGGTTTGTCCCCAGGTGCCCATCATGGTAAACCCTTCCCATTTTTCCAGATTGTTCCCCATCCATCACCCTAATCCTGCCCCTAAGCCCTGTCAATCTATGTGAACCCCCACCTTTTGTTCCAGTTCTTTCCTTGCCTATCATCCCTTCCTCGACGCCCTATTGATTGTACAGTTGCTTTCCCCCCCCCCGGGTCCCTACCATTGGTCCTGCATATTGTAATCCCCACCCTTAACCCCTCCGTGGCTGTTGTCCCATTGGTCACCATACGAGCCGCCCACGGTCCTCAAAACCTGGCGCATGGGGGTGCCCAGGGTCTCGGCTCAGACCTCTCCCCTGTGATCCCAGCTCCGCACCTGTTGGAATAAACTTGTTCCTGGGAAATCGGAGGAGTTTGAGCACTCTTTCTCCCTTCGTCACAACCTGTGTCGCCCTGTAAGCCTCAACGCCAGAGCGCAGAGGAGCTCTGGAGGTTCCAGGTTGAGCCTCGCAGTGCTAGCCTGGTTCCCCACTCCTGCCGCTGACATCGGCCACAGCTAGCCAAGGCAAAAGAGGCCGATTCGGGCAGCGACAGATGACGCTCAACGCGGGGCCTCTCGTGAGGCGTGGAGACCCCCGGAGAAGTCGGTGAATCTACGCACTTGTGTGGATTTTACAAAAGACTGTGAGCGGCAGCTACCCCGGTAGAGCAGACTCATTTTTGTCGAGTGCTGCTCCTGGGGATCGAGGTGGCAACCGTCGACGTGCCGACGATCGCCTCGGGGTTTGTGGACGTCTCCTGCAGCACCGGTCCGGAATTGGGTGAGTAGCCCCACGTGGGGGACGAGGGGGTGTGCAAGTGTGTGCAGCTCCCCCTGCTGTGTGTTGGTGTGCAGCTCCCCCTGCTGTGTGTTGAGAATCCCTCGGGGAGGGAGTGTGGGGTAGCCCAGTTCAGACCCGTACTTTGTTACGTGTGCCTTTAGCTGCAGGGGGTGGTGGGAATTGCTGTGCTGGGGTTCAAAAGATGGGCGCACGTCTGTCAGCACAGCAAAAAAGAGTTTTCTACCAAGTTGTGACTACCCTTGAAGGAGAGAGTAGACGGTTTTCTCGTGGGAGGGTGAAACAGTTTGTGAGATGGCTGTTCCTGCATTTCCCCAACTTCACCCCAGACAGAGCAAACACCGTAGAGTTTTGGAATGAAGTCGGAATAAAGTTAACAGAGTTAGTAAATGAAGGAGATACATCGGCTGACAAATTTGTAACATTGTTTATCTTAATTCAGTCTGCCGTAATAAAAGAAAAAAAATTGCAGGAGCAGCTGCCACAGACTGCCCCGGTTTCCCCAGTTTCCCCATCCCCGTGTTCCTCTCCCCCTGATCCCGAGTTGAGGGAGACCTGCGGAGCGACCTGCAGTGCAGGTTGCCCTGTTCAGGGTTCCCCCAAGGGTAACAGGACCCCTGGCCCCCCACGTCTCTCCCAGAACCCCTGCCCTGGTAGCCCTGGCCAAGTTACCAGAGCACTTTTCGATTCCCCCGTCTCCCCAGTTACAAACCCTCAGCTAAACATTTCCCAAGTTGCAAGTCCCCAGTTTTCACCCTCAGACCCCCGTGCCTCAGTTTCCCCCAGTTTCCAGTGTTCCCCTGTGTTCCCCTACCCCTCTCCTAACCCTCAAGAGGGCTCCCGGAGGGCACAAAATGGCGGGGACCACATGGCTGGGACCTTCCCTTGTGCCTCTTCTCCCCATAATCCCTTTCAGACCCCCAGGAACAACCCTTTCCTCCCTAGCTCCACCCCTTCTCCCTACCCTAACTCCACCCAGTTCCCCTCGAAAACCTCCTCCTCCTCAGGGGCGGGCCCCTCTGAAGTCATGCACCTAAACCCCGCCTTTTCTGATTGCCGCTCCTCCCCCTTGCCCTCCTCCTCAGTCGGTCCTCCAGTCCCGCCCCCTCCGGCTCCTGGTTCCCACGCCCTTTCTTCCGGTTCCCACGGTACCACACCCGGTTCCCATGCTTTGGGAGCTAGAGGTGGTAAGCCTGGAAGCCAGAACCCGGAACAGGTAGAAATCCCTCTTGCCGCACCGGTGACTTCTAGTGGAAGGGGGGGGCGGTCCCGGGAATGGGAAGCCCTCTCCTTCCAGACTAAGAGAGAGCTGTGCAAGGCACAGAAGGAGTTTGGGAGAGGTAGTGAATATTTTAAAGGTCTATTAAAAGCTACCTTTTCTGCGAACGAAATGGTGCCCAGTGATCTGAAGGAGCTGTTTTCCTGCCTCCTTTCCACAGCTGACTTCAGGTTGTGGAAACAGGGGTGGAAGAGATCATTAGAGACCATCCTTCCAAGCCTCTTGCACAGTATTGATAGATGTATAGATAGAGTCCCTCTGACTTTAGATCACTTGTGCGGTGAGGGAAATTGGGACAAGCCAGAGGAGCAGGCCAGGGTATTACCCCGGCCTGTCCTGATTAAAATCATGGAGGCCGCAGAAAAGGTTTTCAATACATTACCTGAGGAGGGACCCCAGATAAATTTAATGAGTATTTTCCAGCTCCCTAATGAACCTTTTAATAAGTTTATCAATAGATTGCAAGCCCAGGCAGAGAAGCAAGTAGAAGAGGCAAATCTACAAGAACAGCTTGTATTAGAAGTGGCAAAAGCCAATGCCAATGACATTTGTAAACAGATAATTTTCAGTTTGCCTCTCTACCCAACCCCGACACTAGACATCCTCATCGAAGCCTGCTCCAGGAAGGTGCCGATGATGGGGATGTCCAGAGCCATCCCACCGCAACAGTTGAGACGAGCGCCTACGGCAGCAGTGACGCAGTTTCCACCATCACCAGCGCGTCAACCACTGTGTTTCCGCTGCAGGCAACCTGGACATCTAGCTAGGGACTGCCCGGCAGAGCATCCTAGCCAAGGGAGCAGTGCGGGGGCGAGGGCAAACAATACAATAATAAAAAAAAACTAGGGGAGCTGCGCGAGCCTGCCCCGCGCGAAGCGATAAATGGGGCAGGCCTTGCGGGGGAGGAGGGCTTTTCACATCAGGCTTGGACACCCAACCGGACGCGACATCTAACCACCACCAAGGACATCCTCTTTCAAACCCAGCACTGGACAGTAGTTGCTGTGGATCCACTGGAGGGAGGCAAGAAAAACACTGGATGTGACTGTAAGTACATCGCCATCGGGGACACTAAACACACACCCCCAGAGATTGAGATCTCCCCGATCACCTTCCCAGAGGGTCCGGAAGATCTCCTCCTCTTAGCGCGCTGCATTCACCCACCATATTTTCTCCCAAAGGGGCAAATCATAGCCCAATATATTCCTGTCCCGGAGGGAGTCCCAGTGGACGACCACGCACCAGGCGTCTACTGGACAGAAATAGTGGGTGAGGACAAACCCATCATCGATTGCAGCATCAAGCAGGGTGCGGAATCTGTCCATCTGAAGGGTCTGCTTGATACGAGGGCAGATGTGACGATCATCCCCCAGAGGAGATGGCCGTCACATTGGGAGCTGCAACCTGTGGCAGGGAAAATTCAGGGTATAGGGGGTACTCAATTAGCGCAAGTATCAAGGAGCGTAGTGCAAATTATGGGGCCGGATGGGCAATTGGCAAATTTACGCCCATTCATTGCGGATTTCCAGGTTCCCTTGTGGGGGAGAGACCTTATGTCACAATGGGGGGTAAAGATTGAAATCCCGAAAACCCCTCGGGATTTTTAATAGCGGCCACTGTAGAGCGCCCCTTCCAAAAACTTGATTGGACCACTGATGAAGCAATCTGGATTGATCAGTGGCCGCTCCGAAAAGACAAATTAAAGGCGCTCAACGAGCTCGTGGAGGAGCAATTATTAAAAGGTAATATTGTAGAGACTACCAGCCCTTGGAACTCCCCGGTATTTGTTATCCGGAAGCCGGGGAAAGACAAGTGGAGGCTCCTTCACGACCTTCGTGCCATCAATAAAATCATTGTTGACATGGGACCCCTCCAACCAGGGATGCCTACTCCAACGATGCTCCCCCGAAATTGGAATCTGGCCGTAATTGATATAAAAGACTGCTTCTTTCAAATTCCCTTGCACCCTGATGACGCCCCACGGTTTGCCTTCTCGGTGCCCACCCTCAACCGAGAAGCCCCAATGAGGAGATTCCACTGGCGGGTGTTGCCACAAGGCATGAAGAATTCACCCACCATCTGCCAGTGGTATGTCTCCTCATTGCTGTCTCCCGTGCGCAAAGAGATGGGGGAGGTCATCATCCATCACTATATGGATGATGTCCTAGTGTGCGCCCCCCATGACGATCTACTCACCCGATCACTTGACCGAGTGGTTAAGGCTTTAACATCTGCAGGCTTTCAACTCCAGGAGGATAAAGTTCAACGGATGCCACCCTGGAAGTATCTGGGTCTGCGGATTGCTGAGAGGACCGTTGTGCCTCAAAAATTGGCAATAAACAGCAATCCGAAAACCTTGTCAGACCTTCACTCGCTGTGTGGGACCTTAAACTGGGTCAGGCCTTGGCTGGGCCTTTCCACTGGAGACCTAGCCCCCCTCTTCACACTTTTGAAGGGGGAGAAAGAGCTGAGTTCTCCCAGGACCCTGACCCCAGAAGCGAGGAAAGCCCTGGAGAAAGTAGAAGAGGCCCTTGTTGAAAGACAGGCGCATCGGTACGAACCGACCCTGCCTTTTGAGTTTATTGTGCTCGGGAGAATGCCACACCTCAGTGGGCTGATTTTTCAGTGGGACCAGGGCTCAAAGGATCCCCTCTTAATCATAGAGTGGGTTTTCTTGAGCCATCAAAGGTCCAAAAGTGTCACCCGGCCACAGGAGCTGATGGCTCAGCTCATCGGGAGAGCTCGGGCCAGGCTTCGGGAGATGGCTGGGTGCGACTTTGCATGCATTCGGGTACCAGTCAGCTTGTCTCGGGACAAAGAGTCCCCAAATAAGCTGACAAAAGAGATGTTTAATCAGTTACTTCGGGAAAATGAGACACTCCAGATTGCTTTAGATAGTTTTGAGGGCCAGGTCTCTGTTCATGCCCCTGCCCACAAATTTTTCAATTCCAAATTCGAACCAATTCCAAAAGAAGTAAGGAGCAGGAAGCCCCTCAAAGCCCTGACTGTGTTCACTGACGCATCCGGGGCATCTCACAAGTCTGTGGTGACTTGGAGAAATCCTGAGACTCAGCAGTGGGAAGCAGATGTTCAATATGTGGAGGGATCTCCACAGGTTGCTAAGTTGGATGCAGTCGTCAGGGCCTTTGAGAGGTTCTCTGAACCTTTCAATTTAGTCACTGATTCGGCCTATGTTGCAGGGGTGGTTGCCAGAGCGGAACACGCTGCCCTGAAGGAGGTCTCTAACCCAAAATTGTTCGAGTTGCTTTCTAAATTAATATATACTGTTTCCCACAGGAAGCAACCATTTTTCGTGATGCATGTGAGGTCGCACACAGATCTCCCCGGCCCAGTAGCCGAGGGAAACCAGATGGCTGATTCCCTCGCTGCCCCTGTTTCCATGGCTCAGCTCCCCGATCGGTTCCAACAAGCTAAGCTGAGCCACCAAATGTTCCATCAGAATGTGCCTGGCCTGGTCCGCCAATTCCACCTGCGGCGGGATCAGGCCAGAGCCATTGTGGCCACATGCCCCCATTGCCAGACCACTGTCATGCCCTCTCTAGGGGCGGGGGTGAACCCTCGAGGCCTGGGGAGCTGTGAGGTGTGGCAGGTGGATATAACTCACATTCCCGAATTTGGCGGGCTGAAGTTCGTACATGTATCCATAGACACTTTCTCAGGGGCAGTCTTTGCTTCTGCCCACACAGGAGAGAAAGCCGAGCATGTTTGCAAACACCTCTTGCAGGCTTTCTCTGTGCTGGGGGTCCCCAAAGAGCTAAAGACAGATAATGGCCCAGCATACATTTCCAGGAAACTGGAAGAATTCCTGCAGAGTTGGGGAGTGACACATAAGAGAGGCATCCCACACTCCCCCACCGGCCAAGCGATTGTAGAGCGAGCCCACCAGTCGCTCAAACGCGTCCTAAAACGTCAATGGGATTCAATGAAAGGTTGCGCCCCTCAGGATAGGCTATCAAAGGCGCTGTTTACTATCAATTTTCTGAACTGTACTGATACTAATCCCAATCCTCCAGTGGCACTGCACTTTAACTCCACCAGCAACTACGAGCTCCAACATCGCCCTCCAGTGCTGGTCCGGGACCCAGAGACCCAAAGGATCATGGGTCCATTCGATCTGGTGACCTGGGGGCGAGGTTACGCTTGCGTCTCCTCGCCCCAGGGACTAAGGTGGATCCCACAAAAGTGGGTGAAACCTTATGTCCCAAAACATCCTACCAGGCCACCAGATGAGCAAGAGGATGTCGCTGCGTCCGTGCAGGCCGCCCCAGTAACCCCCGAGGACGACGAGGAGGAGGAATGTCTTGAACCCCTTTTCTCTATTGATTTTTTGCTCTCCCTTTATGTTAACTGAAGTATTTGTTTTCCTTTAATTTTAGAGAGCCATCAGAAGGATGACCACCCCGAACGTCGCACTAGCCACCGTGCTCCTGCAGGATGGGGTGTCTCCGGATGGCTCTCTTCTGTTATAAGAACCATATTATAGATTGTTTTTGTAAATTTTATTAAGTACATTCGCGGTGTTGCGGAAGTGTTTAATTCAATTTATCCTTTCTTTGTTATTCCCCCCACGGCAAGTTGACTATGTTGATGTAAACCCTCTTTCCCCTCCTCCTCCTCTTCCCTCTCCCACTCCTGAATGGTTTGCTGTACCCTCTGCTCCCCTAGACCCCACGCCTTCCTCTGTTTCTTAAAAGGAAAGGGGGAGATGTTGCCGCCCATATTGCTTGGTTTTATTAAGTTCAGAGGTAGTTTACCCCAGTTGCTCCCCGGTCATAAAGAATGGTTTGTCCCCAGGTGCCCATCATGGTAAACCCTTCCCATTTTTCCAGATTGTTCCCCATCCATCACCCTAATCCTGCCCCTAAGCCCTGTCAATCTATGTGAACCCCCACCTTTTGTTCCAGCTCTTTCCCTGCCTATCATCCCTTCCTCGACGCCCTATTGATTGTACAGTTGCTTTCCCCCCCCCCGGGTCCCTACCATTGGTCCTGCATATTGTAATCCCCACCCTTAACCCCTCCGTGGCTGTTGTCCCATTGGTCACCATACGAGCCGCCCACGGTCCTCAAAACCTGGCGCATGGGGGTGCCCAGGGTCTCGGCTCAGACCTCTCCCCTGTGATCCCAGCTCCGCACCTGTTGGAATAAACTTGTTCCTGGGAAATCGGAGGAGTTTGAGCACTCTTTCTCCCTTCGTCACAACCTGTGTCGCCCTGTAAGCCTCAACGCCAGAGCGCAGAGGAGCTCTGGAGGTTCCAGGTTGAGCCTCGCAGTGCTAGCCTGGTTCCCCACTCCTGCCGCTGACATCGGCCACAGCTAGCCGAGGCAAAAGAGGCCGATTCGGGCAGCGACACACAGGAGTTCTCCAAATGTGCCCTTTCCCACTACCAGTTTCCAGTACTTGTCTTACACAAGTAGCCACATATATTTAACTAGCTACCATATTTAATGAAAAAATACTCGTATTTGTCCTTCTGGAAAACATCATCTTTACAAAAGAATATAAACAATGTAAGGGATTGTATTTTACAATCAAGATGACCATTGCTGTCATCCTTCACTCAAATGAAAGCCATATTAAGTAACACTGAAAGACACTTAATGCCACACCAGGCAGTTCATGACCAGACTGTCACCTCTTCCTTAAGAAACAGTTTTTACCTTAACTGTTGCTCTTATCCTTTCCTATTGTTGTATAAGCCATTTTGTGCTACCCACTACTGGGGAATTTCTACTTTGCTGTTTGCTTTCAAAAGCAGTTTCTTTGAACATTCTCCTTCATAAACACGTACTTGCTCTTTGATTTTTTTAGTAGTTCACTTAGGCTCATTACACATGGAAATCTGCAGAACCATCATTTAAAATTCAGTGAGATTCTATGGAACAGGCTTCCCAACTTTTATCAGTTTTCCGTAAGACACAAAGGCAGCTTAAGCAGATACATAACAGCATGTTTTTGATCCATTTCTTATCTCTAAATATGGAGTATTAATGGACAGGACACACTACATGCCATCCTAGAAATGTATATATTTTCATGGTGGTACACATGTATATATTTATACATACATGTATGTAGGGACATAATGCCTCTCCATGTAGTCCAAAATTCACCAGGAAACTGCTATCCAACTTAATATTGAACAGAGGGCAAGGAGGGTTAGTTTATTCCTTGTACAGTCAGACATTGCTCTTACAGTCAGAAGCAGAGCCTTCCACTGATACTTACAAAAGGTTTTAAATTTTCAAAGCATTTGACTATAGTTTAAATCATATAAATCATAACTCTTTGGGCTTCCATAAGAGAATTCATTAAAGACTCATCACCACTTTACAAATGGGTAGGCAGAGAGCTTCAGCAAGTTATCCCAGGATAAATGCATTTTTATTGAAATCAGACTTAAAGGATCTCTCCTGGTTAACTAGTCCAAGGAAATGCAGCAATTAGAGCTCTGTTCTATCAAGAACCAGCCCAGAATGTGTTATAGGAGAGCAGGTGCCACCTACCCTAACTTAAACACGTGCAAATTCAACAAGACTATACAAGTCAATGTAAAATTAGATCAGAGAGTTGCATCTAGATGAAAAGAGGTTAGAATGAGGTGGGAATTGTCCTATTCTCCCGGGCAACGAGTGACAGCACAAGAGGAAACAGACTCAAGTTTTTCCAGGACGCTTTAGATTGGATATTCAGGAACATTTCTTCACTGAAAGGCTGATCAGGTATTGGAGTAGGCTGCCCAGGGAAGTGATGAAATCACCATCCCTGGAAGTGTTCAACTAATGTGTGGATGTGGCACCTGGGGACATGGCTTAGTGGTGAACATGGCAGTGTTAGGTTAATGTTTGGACTCAAGGATCTTAGGAAATATTTTTGAACTCAAACTCTTCTATGATTCTATGAATAGGAATAACAAATGAAAAAAAGGAGGTATAATTCTAGACATTTTACAGGTAGAAGAAATAGATAATCTATGCTACAGAACATTAAGGCTTAAAGCACTTAAGAGATAGAAAAGGCTAATTTAAGGTTGATTTTATTGTCTCACTGTATGCTCCTTCTTTTGCAAATGAGGTTTGCATCACTCAACTAAGTGCAATTCTAAATTTATTATGAATACTGTTTCAATCAATGTAGAGGATGGCTAACATGATAGAACAAGAAATATTTTTTACCAGAAGATACTCAATGCTTTCTTATTTTTCTCCTTATTGTGAAAATTGAGTTTCTGATGGACTTACCTTCTGAAATGTCATAACATATTTAGATTAGCTCATGCGTAAAATATTTCTGTCCAAATTTAAAGAAATACAACAAATATAAAACCAGGAATATAAAAATTGTACAGAATTTGTTAATAGGTGGGGCTAGCATTCTTATGGGAAGTTCTAGTAAGCATCCCAAAAAAAGTTATCAACTGAGAAATCTTGGTTGCAGATGATAAAACAAGTGGTAACACAGAGGAAAAAACCTTTTCCCTGGCTTTCCTCACATACAAAAATTGCTTTCAGAAAATTAGGTAAGTCTTATAAGAAAATTAACAATAATACTGGTGGGTAACAAATAGCTTCACAGTGTGACAAGACCTCTGAAAAGGTCAGTTCCTACTATTTGACTTAACAAAAGTCAGTGATTAAAAAAAAATAGAAAATGTAAAGCACTTTAGAAAACTCAAGATATTTTTCTCAAGCTATTTTTTTCTAAAGAGTAATTTTTCCTACTACTGATCAATAATACTTGGAAAAGAGCAGATTCATCTACTGATACATATTTTCTTCCTCTCTTTTTCAAATGTGACCCTTGCCTTGTCAAGGGTTTAGTCACTTTTGTCTTCTCCTACACAGTATTACTGAAACAGTATGAACAAGAAATCATTGCAGCAACTACAAAAGAGTTAGATAAGAAAAAAAAAATTTAGTCATTAGAAAATGTTTTTGGATAAGTACATTGCATTAGAGGATAAAATCTCAAAGAAATCAAGAGCATTACTTAGGCATTTCTATTTCATAAACAATGTAACTGCAAAAATAAAAAGGACCAACTGCAATTATTAACAGTATCTGCCATATTCTTATCCAGAACAAACCCCTGCTTCTGTACATTCCACTTATATAAATTTCAAAGTTAAGGACCCGTCTATTTTCAGAATCTTAGAAAATCACAGTATGATCTACTTATCTGCAAATAAGCTGTGGTTCCAAAAGGAGCCTGAAAAGATTAGGTCTCAGTAGGGCTTCATTCTAACATAACTTCACACAACTTTGCCAATAGAAAGGATTTGTAGTTTTCTTCTTGGAGTTTCCAGAACAGAACAATAAGCTATGAATGCTTGGGGGCACAATTAAAAGTATAGTTCATGAAAGTCAACCTTATTTTAAAAGGAAAACAGATTATCAGCTTGCAAATGCAAGTCTGGGACCCATATTTACTTGTGGGTATAAATTACCCATGCTATGGTACTCCAGTTTATATGCCTACATATAAATGACAATATTGAAAATACTAGTTATGTGTCTAAATGTGTTTAGAGAGAAAGGACCTCATAAATGGGTGTAGAGAATGGACCCTATAAACTAGCAGTCAAGAAAAAAAAAGAGTGAAAAATCTTTCTCACCTACTTTACAGAACGAGTACTAATTATTAACCTCCAAAGTATATAATAAACCTACTGAAGATTTTCATTTCATTGTTGTCATAACCAATAGGTCATGTTAAGTACAGCTTTAGGCTTTTCTCCTTTAATGTACTGCATGTTGAAAATTGAGCACAAGAATGCATTAAACTTCCAAATTAGTATGTATATTTATTGATTATTTTATTTCAGCTGGGGTCATTAACAATCAGTCATAGAAGGAGTAGTTTTAAGCCTTTTTTTCTCCCCTAGCACTGCACTACACACAAGAACACTGGATAAGCTTTCTGGTACATTTCAAGCTCTCTAACACAAAAGTTTATTTTGAAAGAAAGGGACAGCTGAAGAATTGAAATCTGCTCTGATGCAGATTTTCTGTAGGTAACAGTTTTGATTCAAGAAATCCAGAAGTTGTAAACTAAAACTAGCAATATACAGTTGGATACAATTTGTAGAAAGATTTGTCAGATGCTACAACCAAGTAATGATTAGAGTAAAAGAAAGGGCAAAAAATGTTTTTTCATATTTTCCTACATGACTCAAAGCATTCTGCTTTCTTTCTTGCCTTCCAGTCCTTGTCCCCAACACAAGCCTCATCAGTAACTCCATACTGGGGCCTGGGAAAAAATTCTCCACTTGAAAAATGCCATTAGCTCCCATATCTAGAGCTCATGGCAAAGGTCAGCAAGGGAGGCCTACACAGACCACAGGATGTGGCTACATATATTCCAGGGCAAAAATTGGAAAAGATGAGACTCAGATATATGAAACCTACCTCTAACTTCTTCCACTGCTTGTACTTTTCAGCAGCTTCTTCTCACTCCTCTCTTTCCTACTACTCAGCCCTCCTCCTTTCTAGCAATCAGAGCTACTTTTCCCTTGCTCCTTCCATCCTAATTCTCCTTTAGACCTTCCAAATGCCTCCACAGGTAAACACACATACTTTTCTAGTTAAAACTCACTGTCTTCTGGGTTTTACCCTGTGCTTAAGTTGTTTCCCCATACTGAAAACATCAGCCTTGGAGGTTTACAACCTGAACACTTGTAATCCCTTTTCCCTTCCAGAATTCCTGACAGTTTTTGGATGCAATTTAATACTGGCTGGTGGGGAGATGCAGAAGGATGAGGCTTAACAGCTTTTGCACATCCCTTGGAGTGACCCACACCGTGTGAAAACCAGCAGGCTACAAAGTTCCTTGGCTACCCTGTCTGCAGATATGCTTTTAGGCCATGCTCATGCCTAATGAGATTACTTATCCCTTTCTCAGAAAGCTGTTGTCAATGTTGATTTTCCCTGAAGGTAGTAGGTATCAGGTGGGAATTCAGTAAGCCAGTGTATATAAGACCATCTGGGACAGGCTCAGATTCTTGGCCATACTAAATGAGCTGCTGCTTCCAGTCTCCTGCTGGTTCCCATCATGTAGGCCTCAGTGCCCTGCCCTGCTCTCAAGGTGTGGCTACATGCTCATACTTTCTGTAATCATGGGAAAATATACAAGTAAATGAATAAATCTGGAACAGGGGATTTTTTTACTTGGCTTATCACGGACTTCCAGCTCATTTAATCAAAATTCTGAAATCAAAATCTACCTACATTTCCCATGGAAGCTCCAGTTCTCAATGCAATTGAAGTAAAGGATGACTTCCTAAATTATTGAAACAAAAAAACTTCTAAATATATTATTTTACATATTATAATGTAAATTATAATAGGTAAGCCTAGAATGGTTTTACTTCATGTGAAGATGGAAAACCATAGTACATGATCTGAAAGGCAGCCATAGCAGTATGCCCGCTTTGAATAGAATATTCTCTATTTTTTTCTTTCTTTGGGGGATAGAGCATGTAAACTAATTTTTTCTAACTAGATTGAAAAAAAAATAAGCTGAGTTAAAATGAGATTAAATGTTCCTCTTCACATTAAAAAATATTGTGAAGTTGTTAAGTGCTGCTGTACTGCTATATTAATGATAATGAGATTAATACAATTTATTTTCACTCTTACAGCTTTTCATTTCCATGTGATACTATAGCACATTCAGCCCTATCAATGGCAGAGGTTGTATCAGTTTACGTACAAGTAGCAGCCTCATTTGGAGGAATAAAAGTTGTTTATATTGGAACATAGGATAAATAATTAACCCAGTTCCCCCTTTCCTGCTTGTTTAACATTTGTACAATTACCCAAAGCTCTGATGGTCCCAGAGCCGTGACAGTCATGGCAAGAAGAAAGGTTACACTGAACACCCACTAAAAACTGTGGATGCTGGTGTTATTGCAGCAAGGTAACACAGGCAGCATCCTCTGCTTGTTTCCCTCTCACCCACACCTACTTCTTTCATTCTTTCAAGTTTGTAGTACTAAATATTTTTTATGAGCTGTAGGCGGTACTTTCGAGAATGCGCCATCTGAAAAATGGAAACAAGAAGACACAAATATTGAAAAGAAAGCAGAAACCCCATATGTCTCACTTGTGTTTTTAGTATTTTTATCTCATCTATATTTGGAAGAAAATATTTTAGTGTCTTTTAAATTCTTAGAACCAATTCTTTTCTTCAGGTTGCAAAATCCATATACCCTATTTGCAAGTTACTATCACCTATTGATCCTATATCACCAGGACCTGAATGTCTGTGCCTCAGAGCTTTGCACAATTGAGGCATATCCTGAGACTGTCAGATGATGGAGCTACACATATAAAGCTATTACATAAATTCTGAAGCAGCTTCTTTTAATTCTTCTGGATAGCTAAATTGAGCCATCTGGGATCTCTTTGGTCAAGTTTAATTTCAATGGTTCAGGTTACTGGTCAAAATACTTCTCATTGTTGGAATAAACTGTAGTACTGTGCTTCCAAGCAAAAAGCTCTGATGAAACAATGTCTGTAACTTTCTGAAAAATTCTATGTGCTCTGGTATTTCCAGATAAATTGGATAGCAATTATTTTTTTTTCACTGAGACAACATTAAAGTTCTGAAACCATCAGGTTACTATTGATTTGAGCTCTAAGCACAGAAAAAAAAATGTATCCCAGATTGAGGAAGGAAAGGAATTAAATGCTCTTCACTGTTATTTGATTTCTTTAGCTTACACTCTCTCTTGATTGAGAAAAAACTGGGTTTTTTTTTCCCTATTTTTTCCTACATATTTGCAGCTAGATTCTTGTTCTGTGTGTCACTGACATGCATGTAATGCAACACTATGCATTTTAGCATTAAAACTGCATAGCTGGACATCCCACTTGCTTAAATAACTTTGTTTCTTCAAGGAAGGAAATTATCTGATTTTTTCTAAATTATTCCAAGGCAAAGAAGCTGCTGTGTTGGTTGACATCACTATCAGTTTGGACTAAATTATTTCCATAAATTAGAGGGCTGGAGGTACTCAGTGTACTCATCTAATTCATCTTTTTGTATAACACAGTTCATATGATTTTTCTGATATGGCTCCATTTGAATCAGACTACCTCATTTAGAAATAGCATCAAAACCTGATTTTAAAATTAACAGTGATGGCAAATCAAACAAATCACTTAGCTGGCTTTCCAGTTAAATGACCTCATTTTAATTTTATTTTGCTTTTAGGAACATCTAATATCTTGTCCTGGGGTGACTTTATGATGCTTTTATCCCCAGTCTCCTTGTTTATGTTATACATTAAGTTCTGCACCTTTCAGACTGGCTCTGAGAGTGAAGGGGGGAAGAAGAAGCCACAGTTTGTGTTCAGAAAGAGCCCTCAGTGCCCCACATCCTGCTCCTGGACTGTGTCATCTGTAGCATGGACAGACAGCGGGACAGAGCTCTTCTTTGCTTTTAGTTAGTTTTTAGCTAGCGGAGGCAGAGAAGTTCCCTGGACTTTTTTTCGTTTTTCCTTGGATCTGTTCAAACCTGCTCTGGACTGAAAACCCAGACAAACCCCCAGGAGCTCACACCTGTGGCCCACCGGGGCCTGGGCCTGGGCACTTTCCAGCTCTGGAGGGACTGATAAGACTGAGCAGTGTTGAAGCCTGGAATACAGAATGTGTGCCCTTGTTTCTGATACTTAGTTTATGATCCAGAAAAACATTGAATTTCATATAATATGAAATTCATGAGCATGTTTTCATGGTGATACATGAAAACAACTGTTAAAGTTAGATAGAAAAGCTAAAAGTGTGAGTGTGTAGATTAGAAAGTTTTCTTATGTCACTGGGTGAAAAAGTTAGTTTAGAGAACAGAAGACAAGATGGAGGATTTAGGGTGTTGTCTCTTGTCCCTTCTTCTTTCTTCTTCATTTTCTTCTCCTAGAGGTTTTTGGGTAAGAGTAAGTGATTGGTTAGAAAATGCCACAGTGCAGCACACAGGTGAAGAGTCATTGGGTCATTAAGAAAAATAATATACGTGTCTATTGTTAATTGGGTAAAAATAGGTATAAAGATAAAAGCACTGCGTAATTTGGGGCCATTTTGTGCATCAGACACAAAGTGTGCCACAAGGCCTTGTTTGTCCCATCAGAAGAAAGAAACGTACCAGACTACAAAGAATTAACCTTGTGCAGCCAGCCTGGAGAGACCTGCCAAGTTTTGTGATGACCTTCTAATAAATATGAGAAACAAGATTCTAATGAGCTTGGGAGTTTTCATCAAAACTAAAGAACTGAGATAAGCAGAGCTCCCCATGAGGGAGAATCCCCAAAGAATTCAGTCCATAGGAGGCTGAGAAATCCAGGAAGAGAAAGAAAAATACAGAAGAAATGAAGCAGAATCAGAGAAACAGAAAAAGGATTTTTTAGAAAAAAGTTACAAGCAGGCCAAGCTACACCACATGAAAAGGACTTTTCCTGGATTTGCCATCTCTTCAAACAGTGAGAGGCTTTATTATTTAATATTATTCATTTTTTTTAATGCTTGTAGATACTTTGCTTCTTTAATGAACAGTTTTTTCCACTTTTCTCCAAGGAAATCTTTTCCTGAACCAATTCAGGGAGGAGCTGCTTAAATTTGCTTTCTGGAGGGACCCCATTCAGGGGTTTTCTCCCAAATTTGACCTAATTTGGGTATATCTGATTTCAATACACATGTGAACTGCTTCCAGACTCCACTCTTATTTCTGTCTGCTGGATTGAAGAGCACACCATCAAAGTTTCCTCTCCCATGTAGTGTACAGAGATACTCTGGTGAAATTACTATTTGAATTTCCTATTTAAAAACAAACTACATAAAATCATACATTTCATCCCTTTAAAAAAGAAAAAAAAACAAAACCTGTTTCAATCCTTGAAACAGGTTTTGTAATTTTTCATTGCTCTCTTCCTATTTTATTAACAGACCTCAAACACTGTTCATGACAGCTGAACTGACTCCTTCCTCAAAGGCTGATGGGAAAATTCACATGGGAAGGCACCTCTGGAAGTCTCTACTCCAAGTGTCTGCTCACAGCAGGATGAGCTTGGCCACCAATCTGTGCTGCTTAGGGCTTTGTCTGGTCATCCTTGAAAATCCCATGGACATCTTCAATTTAGGCCTCAGAGCCCCAGCCTTAAACACTTCCAGGGAAACCTGGGCCAGTTTTGCCACCCCCACTGTAAAACATTTAGTCTTTACACACAGTCTAAATCTATGGTCTGTCAGTTTAAAAACACTTCTTGTCCTATTTCCACAGCTCTACTAAAAAAGTTTGTCCCCACGTCCCTGTCTTTTTTATAATCTCCCTACAAGTATGTAAAGGCCACACAGAGGTCTTCCCAGAGACTTCTAGAGGCTAGAGAACAGCCCCAAATCCTTCTTTTCTCACAGGAAAGAAGTTTCATGCCTCTAATAATTTTTGTGGCTCTACATTGCAGCCCCTCCAACAAGTCCATGTCCCAGAGCTGGATGCAGCACTGCAGGTGGGCTCTCACCAGAGCAGAGCAGAAGGGCAGAATCCCCTCCCTCCCCTGCTGCCACAGGGCTCTGGATGTAGCCCAGGACACGTTTGGCTCTCTGGGCTGTGTGTGCATATTGATGGGTCATATTGAGCCTTTCCTCTACCAGCACTCCCAAGTCCTTCTGGGCAGGGCTGCTCTCAATCTTCTCATTCCCAGCCTGGATTGACACTGGGTTTTGCACCATCCCAGGTGCAGCACCAGCACTTCCACACCATCAATTGACTTACCCTTGACATCCAGAGTCTCACACCTATTGTACAGAAGGACCTGGGAAGGCAAGGTGGGCAGGGAGTGGGTTCACCTGGCACCCCAAAAATGCACTTGCCTCCATTCACTTCCTTTCTTTAAGTTATTGCATTTTGCCTGGCAGGGGGAGAATGCAGGATGCTCTTTATGTTGGTTTCTTTCCTGGTGGGTGTTGGTTTTGGCTGGTGTAGAATTAATTTTCTCAGTAGTAGATATGATGGCGCCATGATTTTGATTCATGCTGGAGACAGCACTGTGAATACAGGGATATTTTAGTTAGTGCCTCACCAGTGAGTGGTTGAGTAGGGTCAGAGCCAGGACAACAGACTCCATCTGATTCAAGGGATATTCCAAAGTAAGTAGGTAAAACTGGTGGAAGAAGGCATTTGGAGCAATGGTGTTTCTTTTCCCAGGTCACTGTTACACATGTTGGAGCCCTGCTTTCCTGGGAAAACATGCCTGCCCACCCATGGGAAGTGGTGAATTAACAGCTTGTTTTGCTTTGCTTACATGTGCAGCTTCTGCTTCGTTGTATTTACCTCAACCCAAGAGTTTTCTGACTTTTACTTTCTAAATTCTCTGACCATGCCACTGCAGCAGAGGGACTGAGGCAGAATGCAGCACCATCCTCACAGGGAAAAATTTCTCCCTAATATGTAATTTAACCTGCCCTCTTCCAGATTAAAACCATTCCCCTTTGTCCTGTTACTACGTGTCCTTGTAAAAAGTCCTTCTCCAGATCTCTTGTAGCACCTTTAGGTACTGACAGGTGTTATAAGGTCTTCCAGGAGCTTTCTCTTCTTGAGCCTGCAGTACTCACCAGTAGCATATGGCATTTATCACTTTGGATTTTTTGGGAGATGGAATAATTAGAAAGTAAAATATCTTCCATAGTGTAGAAAATAATTTATCAAGTACTGCAGTGATTGAAAAGTTGAAATGTGCCGTGTAGCTTTGAGTGCAGTGCCTTTGAAAGCTCATCCTGAGTAAGATAGACTGAACTATTTGAACAAGAAATCTCAATGACATCTTGATATAAAGTCAATATTTATTATATTGAATTTCTCCCTGCTCTGAAAATCTGTGTAGTGGCAATAAAGATCAGGCCATTCTGCAGGGAAGGTCATCTCTAGTAACATCTCCAGAGGACCAAAATAGACCTCTAAAGGAAACAAACCTAAACTACTTATTTTGTAGGATGCTACATCAAAAGTATTTTGGAGCAGAGTAACTTCAGAAAACTGATTGCATGCTGCACATGGATGTACAAACATCCAATTAGCGTCCTTGATAATCAAGGCTCAAGTCCTTGATGGAACATTTACTCAAATAATGATAATAGAATGGTTAGTACCACAGACAAAGTATGTACAGCCTTAGAGGAATATGTGTGTGCATTGTAGAAACATACTGGCTCGTTCCATTTGACTCTGGCTTGACTGCAGCTCAAAGAATGTTATTTAGTTACTCCAAGACCTTCTCAGTATTCCCTTTGCTTTTCTGGATGCAACATCCCATATTTTTTATTTCTGAGATAAATTTGTTCACCTGTGGCACTCTGCAGGGCCAATTTGTGATACAATAGCTTTGTGAAGAGCAAAATTTGACACAATGTCTTATGAGCATAGAGTCTTTCAATATTAAATCCAGGTTTTGCTACATTACAGTTGGCTTGACTGACTTGGAACTTTTCATTAAGGAGAGGTGAGAACTTCAGAATCTTAGAGCATGCTTTAATCTCTATTTACTATTGATCTTTTCTAATGCAGCAGGCAAAAATATGTACAAGATAAAAAATTTACAAGGATTTTATGTTATGAAAATAAAGTTTTACTATAAGATATGATAATTCATACTGTAGCCATAATGAAATAGTAAGAAAAAGTACATTCCTGCAGGAAGTTAGCACTGAAATTATTGTATTTGCTCAAAGGTATTCAGAAGTGGTGAATGAAAATTAATCCATCATTTATAATAGAACAGAAATGAAAGCATTCAAAGGAAAACTAATTTTAAAATTTTTAATGCTGATTTATATTTTATTATATAATGCTTATTTACAATTATAATTATCCATATGCTTCTAAGAAGAGTGGCAGTGTAAAGGAAATGAGTTATAAATATTCTCACATGAAAGCTAGAAACTAGGCATTTAAACAGAAATTCCTCTGTGATTGTGATGTGACTTCTTAAAAATGCAGCATCAATTTATTACCATACATATAACCCCATAAGACAATCATTGTAAAATTGCGTTTTTAGGGAAACATCAGCTTTTGGTTTATATTTTTTTAATTTTGAAAAATTGTATGCGTTTCCAGGAGCTTTTTATCTTGCCCTATATTGTCATGTAGGGAAGTTGTTGCTGTTATGTAAGTACCAGATTTCACAAATTTTCTTGCCTCTTTATTTCTTACTTCTCTCCTTCCCACAGAGTTTGGCAGTGTCTCTTTCAGTCTAGTTTTTGGTTCTTTTTTCCCTTTAACTCCCCTTTTTGGGGAGGGGATGTGGGGTAAAGATGTCTTTTTATTTTCAAGAAAAGATTCTTTATAAATACTGCTGTGACAAATTCATTTCACAGCACAGAAGCAATCAGCGTGGTGCCAAAGTCTGGCTGAGAACTGAAGGGTCAAACCAGTGCTCTTCCCAAAGATCAATGGGACGAATTTCTGAACGGCAAGACTCTTAACTGGCTCTATACACCACTAAAAGAAAATAAAAGATCAAATGGAAGGTTCTAGGAAGAAATAATGTATGTTTGTTCCTGCCTTTCTGGTCCACTCTTTAAATACAGCTTATGAAAAAAATACATGTGTGGTACAACAAAGAAAATACAAGCAGCAGAGATCTGTGTTCTTATGATAAGCTGTACTCTGAGTCACTGCAAACTTTAAACAGCATAAGTAATTAACCTTATGGACAAAAAGGAATAGTATACCAGGAGACAAGGTAAATACTCTCCCACTTGAATTCTTTCAAATAAGACTCGATCTCTTTAGTGATTTTTTTTTTTTTTTTAATGTCAGTTTAGCAGAAGGTATGAGACAAATTGGGAAATAGGAGGCTAGTAATGTCTTAGGGAGAAAGGGACACTCTTCGTGTTAGAATCTAAATTCTCCAGTCAGGAGATGTATATATATATATATATATATATATTTATATATATATATATATATTTCACAACTAATATTTAATTAAGCAAAAATAATTTTAAAATCAAATAGAACCCTATAGATTTAGGCATTGACCAGATACTGCTGCTGAAACACTCTCAGATATCAATCTTACTCCTCTATTGTTGGCATACAGTAATATATTGACTAGATTGTACTGGGCCAGCTTTCAATTTCTTTCTGCAGTATGTTTCCCAAGTATTTCCTGCTGATTTTAAAATGCGATATTATTTAAATCTCCTCTACATGTTACTAGAAGAAAACTTTGATTTATTAAAGGTCTGAAAATTTTAACATCTACAGTTTACTTGCATGCATCTTACATTTAGGAAGGAAAGTTTCACTTCAGAAGCTATTCAAAGTTTTTCTGTTTCATGGTCTTCTTAGCATAAAGAAATTGTGAGTTTTAAAAGAAAGTACAGCCACAAATATGCTCATTGAAGGAGGTTGGTTTCATCTGTTGTATTTTTTTTTTTTTTTGCCAGTCCCAGCTAGTCAGATTTTATCTCACAAATATTATGTTGTTTCCTCATCAGTACCAGTGATATAATATATTCTGTGATTAAAATTTTTCACAAAGAAATTCCAGAAAGATGTTTTAGTATTTCATATTACATTTTTAAAGATATATAATTGTGCCAGAGAAAAAAGACCTAAAGCTATAACATTCTCGTTTGAGATCTGCCTTTTCCTGCAACCAGGAAAATGCATTTCTCACTTCCTTTCCCTTACAGATTGCACACATTTGAAACTAAAGAAAAGTACATAAAAGTCTGAAAAGTTGCTGGTATATTTTAATCATCCCATAAAGCAAATTTATGAAGGAGAACACTGATAAATTGGAAAGGTTTTAGTTACAAAACAAATGGCCCAGCAAGAAAAGAATCTAGAACACCAGAAGACCATTGATAAAAGAGATTAATAACTTCAAATAGTGAGCGTATATCCAAATTCAGACTTCAAAACCCCTCAAACTTTTACCTAAATAGTTTTCTCTTTATCTTTTATTATCATTCCCCTTTGTTCTTCTAGTCAGTCCTAGAAATGTAGCAGAACACATTACAATAGCTCACTTAAATAAGAGGTTTGTTTCTCTTTCCTCCTTCTTCAAAGTAGGAATTTTTCTGGAAAGAATTTGGATCCTAAAATTACTCTCTATTCTTCAGTCTTTTCAACACAAGCATGTACACGTTCAAAGAAGATAAAACTTGCCTTTAAGTACAGCTCAACTATTTCTCTTAAATAGGATGTGTAATAAGATGGGTCTGTAAAAGGGCTCTCTTTCTATGCAGTCTTAAGATATGTCTCATATTTCCCAACACAAAGCTTAAATTGGATTTTGAGAAGTAACAAGGAGTATTTTTACTTCCTGTGTTCTCACAGCACAAAAGCTCTTCTTCTCTTGGGTGTCACATATCATCACCAGCATCAGCCAGAATCTTAGAGACATAAATCAAAAAACTGTCAATTCTTCCAAAAACATTTGTATGTAGTGACAATACAATTTTCATGCTTGACAACATAATGAAACACTTCTGTATGGAAGCTGCTAGAAATGTTATTTACTTGACTCAAATGGCCAGCTGCAGAAGATTAAAGGAGTTTGTCAGGGATGTCCACTACCTTCTATAGCAGCCTGTGGTCTAGAAGAGGATGGTGTAAACAGTATTTGTTCTGTAAATATGTACTGTCCAGGCATGGTTTACTAGAAGCTCAAAGTCACTTAATTAACATGTGTACTGAAAGAGTGACCATCAAAAATAAATCAGACTAAAGTGCAGAAATGTTTAAAAGAGTTCCTGCTGTGAAGAGCTCATCGTGTGTATAAAGTGAAAAGAGAAACCTTGAACCCGCTTACAGCAGACCAGCTTAGAGAACCTTCTGGAAGCCTCTTTGAAAGAAAAGCCACAGTGCTGCATAAAGGGCAACACTCAGAGCAGGGGGAGAGCAATTAGCCAGCAATATATTTTCCTAAATGCAGTGTCTGATGAGCACATGGGATCTCACTGTCATCATCAGTGTTACATTGGCCTGAGTTTTCCTAACAGCCTTCAAGTAAGGGGTCATTCTTGATCCAGAATAAACAGTTCCCACCTTAAGTGGCCTTGGGAGAGGGAAAGGAACAAACTGAAATTTGTCTTCCTCATCCTGTTTCTGTACGTGAACAAAATGGTTCCCCAAACAGATAATAAAATCATTTAGCTCAGAAAAGACCTCCAAGATCATCAAGTCCAAACTTTGACCAAACACCACCATGTCAACTAAGTGCCACACAGTGCAGAAACTGCCACATCCAGTTGTTTCTTGAACCCTTCCCGGGACAGGGTGACCCCACCATCTCTCTTGGCAGCCCATTCCTCCTGAGGTCCAACCTGAACCTTCCCTGGTTCAGCAGTTCTCTTGTTCCAGGCTAGCTGCCAAGGAAAAAAGCACACAGAAGCAAACCAATCTGTTTTAAAGATGCAAAAAATGCAACCAGAAAAAAATCTTTAAAAGGATCTCCTACATATATCAATGACAATAATAATAAAGACGTGTCTCAGATCAAGTATTTTGAATGTTATTAATATGATAACAAAGAGGTTTGCTACAGTTGAATCAAGCAGGAATGGTAACAGGAAATAAAATGTATGTCTGCTATAATGCAATAGAGATCTGAAAGAGAAAATGAGGGGAAACTGAAACAGAGTGATTTATTTCCTAGTCAACTAAATTTAAATTTGCATTAATGTTAAACGCTTTTATGACTGTTCATGGGTACTGAAAATTATAATGAATGTCTCTAGACACCAAGAACTGGAGTTAATTCATATATAAACTATTCAGATATTCTTACTGGAACTGACAAAAATTAGTGAGCTAAAGAAAAAGCACTTTGTGAGGTCAGTCAGAAATCACATAGATGAATCAGCAGCACGAAAGCTGTCTCAAGGAAGAAAGAACCAAAGGAACAGAAAGAATCTAAAGTAGAAGAAGAAAATAAGTAATCTTATGAAAACTAGAATATTTAGACATTCAGGAAATTCAGGAGGTATATACTTAAATTTTTTCTTGATTTTTAGATCCGAAAGAGGAATACAACATGCAGAATAAATTTTCTATATAGTAGATTACGATACTATGATTGGTATTGTGATTTATTTAGATTCTAATGAGCTCATATCTAATGCCAGACTGATACTCCTCAGACCCACCAGAACAAAAATTATAAGTTTGCTCTGCCAATTCAAGCTGACAAACTGCAAGAGCAGCTGCAGCTCTGATTACCGGATGTAATAGCTAGCTTCCCACTGCAGGTGAACAACTACTTTGTGTCTCAATATTTTATCCTTAGGATCCTTATCCAGGCAAGTTTCATGGAATTAGATTCTTTGCCCTTCACTCATCTATGACAGCTTCTGGTGCCAGTCAGGTTTGGGGGCTTAATGGTTAACTGGAAGCACAAGATAACACAGTTGTAATAAAAAGCAATAGAATAAACCTCAGACATTAGAACTTGTCTACAGTGAGTTGTTTGGTTTTACTTCAAAGCAAACAAACCCTAACCACCACCCTAATTCCTCCCAAACAAACACAGCATATCCAAACAAAAAACAGTTATCTTTAAATTAATTCTGAAAAAAATTCTCACGTACCACATGTATATCTAGAAGTCCAGGTTGTGTAACCAATTCATAGCTCAGGTTTCCTTAAACATTCACACAGCATTAATAATTGTTTCAATATAGACTGCAGTAATTAGCTCTGCTTATATGTAATAAAAGCATCCTCACCAAGGTTTGTGTATAGAACTCTGCCTCTTCACAACTTTATTATAATTAAGGGAGAAAAAAACCCCATTGTTTCTATGAATATAGTACTAACTTAACATGCACAATTAGCCCAATTGCAGAATTACAGAATCAGCTAGAATGAGCTGATCAGGTTCAACGTGTGACTGACTACCTTGTCAACTAGACCATGGCACAGAGTGCCACATATAGACTTTATTTAAACACTTCCAGGGACAGTGCCTTTACCACCTCCCTGGGCAGCCCATTCTAACACCCAAACACTCTTTCTGTGAAGAACTTCTTGTGTCCAGTGTAAATCTTCCTTGGTGCAGTTTGAGTCTGTGTCCTCTTGTCCACTGTTTGCCTGGGAGAAGAGACTGCCCCCCACCTGGCTACACCCTCCTTTCAGGGACATGTAGAGAGTGATAAGGTCTTCCCTGAGCCTCCTTTCTTGAGGCTAAACACCCTGAGCTCCCTCAGCCACTTCTCACCCTACTTGTGTTCCAGACCACTCACCAGCCTTGTTGCCCTCCTCTGGACCTGCTCAAGCATCTCAACATCCTTCCTAAACTGAGGGGACAGAACTGGACACAGCACTCAAGGTGTGGCCTCACCAGTTCTGAGTACAGGGGAAGAATGACCTCCCTGCTCCTGCTGGCCACACTACTCCTGATATAGACCAGGAGCCACTGGCCTTCTTGGCCACCAGGGCACACTGCTGGCTCATGTTCAGCTGGCTGTGGACCAGTACCCCCAGGTCCCTTTCTGCGTGTAGCACTGTCCAGCTGCACTGTCCCCAGCCTATAATGCTGCAGGGGTTTTTTGTGGCCAAAATGCAGGATTTGGCACTTGGACTTGTTAAAATTCAGGTTGTTGGACTTGGCCCATCTATCCAGCCTGTCCAGGTCCTTCTGAAGAGCCTTCCTATCTTGCAACAGATTGACACTCGCTCCCTTGGTGTCATCTGCAATTCGTGAGCTTGGTGTTATCTGCAAATTTACTGATGGTGGGCTCAATCCCTTCATCTAGATCACCAATGAAGGTATTAAACAGGACTAGGCCCTGCACAGACCCCTGAGGAACACCACTGGTGACTGGTTGCCAGCTGGATGCAGCACCATTCACCACCACTCTCTGGGCCCAGCCATCCAGCCAGTTCTTAACCCAGCAAAGAATGCTCCTGTCCAAGCTGTGGGCTGCCAGCTTTTCCAGGAGTGTGCTGTGGGAGACAGTGTCAAAGGCCTTGCTGAAGTCCAAATAGAAAACATCCACAGCCTTTCCTGCATCCACCAGGCGGTGGATATCACCTGGTCATAAAAGGAGATCAAGTTGGCCAGGCAGTACCTGCCCCTCCTAAATCCATGCTGGCTGGGTCTGATCTCTTGGCCATTCTTTAGGTTTGCAGTTTAATTGAACTCAGGATGATCTGTTCCATAATCTTGCTGAGCACTGAGGTCAGACTGACAGGCCTGGAGTTTCCTGGATCCTCCTCCTGGCCATTCTTGTGGATGGGTATCACATTGGCCAGCTTCCAGTCATCTGGGACCTCCCCAGTGACCCAGGACTGATGGTAAATGATGGAGAGCAGCTTGGTGAGCTCTTCTGCCAGTTCCCTCATCACCCTCAGATGGATCCCATCTAGTCCCACAGAGTTGTGAGCATCTAAGGGGCTCAGCAGGTTTCTGACTGGTTCCTCCTGGATAACAGAGGGGCTGTTCTGTTCCCTGACCCCATCTACAAGCCCAGGAGGACAGTTGTTCTGAGGACAACCTGTCTTTCTGCTGAAAATTGAGGCAAAGAAGGTGTTAAGTACGTCAGACTTTTCCCCATCTTTGGTATCTATATTCCCCCCCACATCCAATAAAGAACTGAGGTTTTCCTTGCCCTTCCTTTTGATAATAAGGATAATAAAAATGATAATAATTTATAAAAACATTTTTTTTATCCGTTACAGAAATGGCCAGATTAGATTCTGAGTTTTTGCCTCTTTAATTTTCTTTCTGCATGACTTAACAACATGCTTAAACATTTGCTGAGTTGCCCAACCCTTTCTCCAAAGGTGATACACGCTCTTATTTCTCTGCGACACCCTTTTGCCCCCCTGAATTTCTCCTGGATCTTATGGGCTACTGAAGATACATCTTTAAAGTCATTCTTAAAACTTCCACTGAGTATAAAAAGCCCCTCAGACAGATTACACCACCACACCCTCTCTAAAAGGCCTTAGCTGATGTTTATGACACTCAGGCTTCAATCTGTACAACACCTAAACCAGCACTGATAAAATTGCCTGCAGACTATGTTGACACCCTTGGCACTTGTCATTCCAAGACTGACACCTGATAATTGCTAATCACCAGGTGTACCTATCCCATCTTGAGGAAGCTCTGATGTTGCTCCTTTCTGAACCTTTTGCAGGCGTCTGAGTACCACTGATGTTTTATGTGGTACAACAGCAGGAAAACCAGGCCAGTGGTCAGACCAGCAGCTCTAGAGACCCTGAGCTTCTGCATCCCACTTTGTTAGTCACAGTCTTCACTGTGGTGAAAAGCAGTGTGAATAGAAATAATGAAATTCCCTGGATAATTTGTTTCCTTTGTGAGATCCTTGGGTCTGGCCACACCAGACACTTTCTGCATCTGAGGTGAACCAATATTTTCAACAACAACAACAAAACAAAAAAAAAAGATGCAGGTGAAAAAACTTGACAAAAAACAGCTTGTGAAAATTTCAGCATTTACTTCTGTTAACACAACTATCTCCTCTCCAAGGGTACTAATACAAGTCCATGTTCAGAAAAAAAAACCAAAGGCTTGTATCATGCACTTGACAATTAGTAGACTTTTCCAAACAGTTTTCATGCAGAAAGATAAGCACTGATAATCAATGGACAGGAGAGGAACATATTGGTCTAACTTTTTAAGCACTGCCAGAGAATTCATATATTAAAAGTATTAGAGTTTATTTTTTTTCAAAATGCTATTTAAACTCAAGAGCTTGTTTTTTCTACCAACAAAGCAGAATTTTTTTCAGAAAAAAAGTTACCTTTAAAGCTTGAATATACTTATTGAACATTATAATTCCTACCTATTTATAAAGATTATCACATAAGGGAGTCAGACTGATACATTTTGGCTTCTGATCTAGGGTGTTTGTTTGTTTTTTTAAGAAAAAAAGCCTTATCTTAATTCTAACTCCAAATTCTCTACCCAATGAAAATCTACAATTAGTAGAACTTTGTAAATAACTGAAGAACCATACTCAGAAAGAATATTATGAGCCCTGTCAGAAGGTTGCAAAGATAGAATTCCCTCAAAAGTAAGCACAAGAGACAAGCAACAAACAACATAGCTTGTGGAATATCAGACATCCTGCAGAAAGCACCTACTGAAGGCAAAGGGTTTAAGTGAAGTGGGCTAGCAACAGTATTTCAAGAATGGCAACCATTTAGGGAATGGGGGCTGATGGCCAAGACAATGCTGTTAGCCCAGATTAATGGTAATTTATAATGATTTGACTCATTTTACACATGTTCATGCTAAAGTTGTGGAAAGAAATTAACTGCACAGTCTGCTATTCCATGCTAAACTGCATCTTATCTCTGCTTAATGTTTTACACCGATTCTCTAAAGAAACAGACTTTCCTAAAGTCATATTAAAAACTCACTGATAATGTATTCTACTTTATTAACGATCATCATCTTTAAATATATGTTTATGTTTCTTTGGAAGCTCTGATGTCTACTAGAAATGAATTGTCACTGAGACACAGCCAACCCAGAAAGACAGATACATAGCGGAGATTTCTACTTGCATGATGCACTAGTTTTGGCCCTAGTACACTTTTCACTGGAGTAGAGCAATCCTGAAGCCACTAAACATTGGAGCTGCAGTCAAAAGTAACCCAGTCAAGCTTTCATGCCAGTGATGTAACCATTTACTTGTGTTAGCAGTGACTTTTAATGAACCTATGTATTATACTGTTATTTAAAACAAAAAAAAACAACAACAAAAAAAAAAAAAACCCAAACAAAACCCAAATCAGAATCATACCCTTCCTGTTAATTGCTTAAGGACTTCAAGCATTTAGTAAGCAATAATAAAGTACTGAAGCGCTCTAAAATTTTTAAAGATGTGGTGGTATTTTAAGTCACAAAAAGAACTATCAGATTAAAAGGATATGCTTAGTTGTATCTGCAGTTGCAAACACAGATCAGTTTTAACTGCCAGAATTAACAGGTTCATAATTAATCATAATTCTGATGTTAAATATTAAATATTCAAATTAATATAATATTAAGTTATATTAATAATTACATATAATAATATATTATACATTATATATTATATTATATCATATCTATAATATTATATTATAATAATATAATTAATATTAATAATATTAAATTTTTTCCCCTTCTCTCAAAAAATTACTGAAATAAATGACAGTGGTTTCTCATGTCCTAGAAGTAAAAGGTTATTTCATTTGAATCAATTAGAAATAAATGTTATGTATAAAAAAAGTTGACATCACTTTCTAATGCTCACAGCTTTCTGAGGGTCAGCTGGTATAGCTCAAATAAATTAAAAATATTTTCGCTCTTTTGCTACAAACTGCACCTTGAAATGTGAAAAATTTTAGAAATGTGTGGCTACACCAATAAAAACACTTTTCACCCCCCCTTTTCTATTGCCTAAATTCTGAAAACATACTGGGAGGGTTGCTTGTTTGTGGTAGGTTTGGCTGGCTTTGTTTGTTGCCAAGTCCTTTGGGAATATGTGCAAGGGATGGAGACCTTGGGGAACAGGGATAACCTAGGGAAATGTGAAAAAGATATCATCTGCCACTACTGGTGAGTTCCAACCTCTCTGCAACAAAGACCACGTGGGGAGTCTGTGAGTATCTAAAGCAGCAGCCAGTGTAAACACAAAAGAGATCAATGTCAGCATTCACTGGGCAACCCCGAGACTTGTGAACACACACAACAGGTTTGCTGGTTTTTTTCCCAAACACACCAACCTGACTTTGTAATACCATGTTGAAAAAAGTGTGCCATTGGGCAGCAGGTTCAGTGGGGTCTGACCACACCACATCTGCAATACAAGTTTGCTCACACACCACCTTCATGTACTGCCCCGAGGGCAAAGAAGCTGCAGAGAAGGTTAGGGAGCTATTTAAGTATCCTGCTTATGTGAGGAGCTCCTGAGACCTCAGAAACCTGACATTCTTAAATCTTTCCTTGTTCAAGGAACATTATGTTCTTCCTCTCACCCATCAGCCTGTGCACAGCTTTGTGGGTTTATAGTGCAGCGGTCAAGCTCTGCTTGAGTCTCTAATTTATGCTACTTGTCATGAAAGGAGGAAAATGTTCTCCCACATATAGGTGGTCATGGACAAATAGAAGATAACTCAAAATACATTGCATTACATTACTGAAAAACAAAAAGATAGCAGCATTACTAAAGCATGTATTAAAAACCACTCGCCCCTGTTTCATACTTGTTGACACAGAAAAGTTCCTTTTGGTTGTGTCTAAAGTTTTCCAGATTAAAAGCCACACAAATTCAGACTAATTTTTTTTTTTTACTTTTGCGTTCTAAATCAAATAATTTTATTGATGCAAATCTTATTATTCTGAGAACATTTTCTTAATGAAGGAACATTCAAGGATTTGTAAGCCAATCTGAGGCTATACAAACGTGATACTTTTTGTCTTTATTTTGTCTTATTAATAAAGTCACCCTGATCTGCTTTATACTGCATGGACTGGATAGTTTTTCCTCAAGGTACCTGATCAGCCATGTAAATGAGTGTCCCACTGCAGCACACCAGCCAAGTCAGGCATACAATACCACTGCATGGTGCAAAGCTTGTCCCTGTCAAGTTGACATCTATTTGATACACCTCATAAACACAAAAAATTAATTGTTCAAAGAGGCTGTTTTTTGGGTTTTGGTTTTTTTCAAGATTATTATCTATGGTATCTGATTTACTTGACAAGGTTTGGGTGCAGGGGGGATGATTGTAGGGGTGACCTCTGAAAGAAGGGACCAGAAGGTGCCCCATGTTGAGCAGAGCCAGCGCCAGCCAGCTCCAAAACAGATCCACCACTGCCAAAAGCTGAGGGATTTTTTTACCTCTTCCTCTTCCTTCCTCCTTCCCTTGCTCATGATCAAGGTTTCTCTCTTTCTCCTGCATGCACCTATATAATTTGCCTATAAAAGTTCTGGGAAAGAGGTGGTAAATGCACAACCCACACCAGCTATCAAAGTTGCATCTCTATCTAGCCGCAGTATCTAGATTCATCTTCCTCTCGGTCTGATAAACTCCTCACATCTGGCTGCTTTACAGGACATTCTGCACACACATGACACAGGCTGCAAGAATGCTGCTGATCCAGCTGCCTAATGGGATTATTTCAAAAGTTTTACCAAACTTTAATCAAGGAATAGCAAAATTATTTTATTAGAGAACAGTTTTCCCTTTCTCTAGCCCCATATTGCTGTTTTAATCAGTCCAACTGAGCTCTGTGAGACACCTACTAAATTGCCAAAGCTTATTTCTCCCTTTCCAGCCTTACGTGAGTATAAAGAATATCAAACAAAACCAAAAGAACTCTCTTCGCATTTCAGTGTTCTTTTTTTTAAAACAGCAATAATCATTAAAAAAAAATTAAAGAAGGCAAAGAAAAGATCCCCTCTATTTCTTTCTATATCTCTGCTACAATTTGTTTTGTGAAATTTTGCATTTTCCACCACTTCACTGAAAAAATTAAGTTATCACTGCTGGAAAACGAGGACATAAGGGACTTACTGAGGTGTGATAAACTAGTTTTTCAGTATCAGTGAAATTCAAGGACATCCACACAATTCAGAGGAAGAAAAAAGCTTTCTGTCCATAAGATTTTCTGAATATTAGCTGATAAAATGAAAACAGTTATTTATTAGTTCCTTTATTGCCATTAGTTGTATTTCCATAACACTATGCTACACTAATATATTTGAATTTTGTTAACTTTACTACAGAAAGAAAAAATATTTCTTAAAATTATTTCCAACCCTTTCAGTTTTGCTCATTACCTGTTCTTCATGCACATATCAAAGATAAGCAATCCCCAAGGAAATGAGAGGTGGGAAGGAGGGAGATACTATAGAATAAAAAGAGCTAAAATATAATTAAATGCAAAAGATTATCTAAGCCAAGAAGGTATCGTCCTGAAACAGAAATCCCAATAAGACTATGCTAGAGCAAAACAAGAGAGGATGAAAATTCACACATCTTAAATGGCTCTAAAGAAATTTAAAAAATGTAAAATTATAGACATTCCTGACTGTCAGTCCAGTGGGTGCAAAGGCATCAAGCACAAATTCAGGCACTGTGGGAGAGTTCTTGCTCTGGGGAATTCAGTAACATGCCATGTCTTGTTATATAAAGTAGATTTGAGAAATTGTGGATGAATAGCTATTTGACTCATTATTTACTAAACAGAATGCTAGTGAGAAATAAACACCTATTCTTTTTCTTCTCATCGGTGTTTCCAGACATAAGGGGTCCAAAAAGAGGGTGATGGAAGAAACTAATAAAACATATCTTTAGGTCAAGATAAAACTTTCATCTGAGATGCTGAGCTGCTGAAGAATGGTGTTAATTTTTCACAAAACATCTTTCTTCATAATTTGCTTTACTAATTACAGCAATTGCACTTTATAGAGTAAGATATTTACAATATGAAGAAGGTAATTGATGTCCTCCTTGCAGTCTGTGGGCCCATTTGACCTGATTGTTTCAATGTTTTAATAAGCAAATGCAAATATAAACTATCCTTTCTACTAACTATGCTGCTTCTTTTAATCAATGTTTTGTTTGTTTTTTTTTATCCTCCTTTCTGCAAAATACTTCAGGAAAGACTTGCAGTAAAAAAACTACATCAGAATTAGTGATCAATGTAATTATACAATATTGGATTCTACCACTCAGTTTACATACTCATCTGTAAAAATGAAAGTCTTTTTATAATTCTCTTCATCTTGAAGTACAGTTATAAGAACATACAATCACTTCCTAAAGGAAATCAGAATTACAACTAGATCAAATATATATATATATATATATAAAAGAAAATGCACTAGTGGACCATTTTTGTGCAAAAGATGCTGATGCAGTAGAATAAAAAAGTTCAAAAGGACACATCAATTCTCTTGACATTTTAAAAGCAAAACCAAGAAGACTAACTGGCCTACCTGCCTGCCCACACAGGCTTTTGCAGCCCAAGTTTACCTAGCCAATTGCCCCTAAAGGTCTCCCCATTATTACAAGACAACAAACTTCCTGGAAATTGAATTGACCTCTGAAGGAGCCTCCCCCTAGACCTGTAGCTGGTAACTGGACAGTCCGCAGTTCCACTCAATCAAATACACAAAAGTCTTTCAAAAGAAATATTAAGCTGAAGAATTAAAATAAATTACTCATTTGGGGATAATTGTTTTTTAAATACAAATTGGCTGCTGATAGCTTTTAAGATGCTAATATGGAAAGTGAGATCAAGATATCTCCCTGCTCATTTCAGTTCAAATCTGATTTCTCTAACCTGGGGAAATTCTCACACTTCCTGGCTCACAAGAATATATTTATGTCTGAAATATTGCCTAAATATTAAATACTAGTACCACTGATCTTTCCTCTGTCTGTATTAAATTTGATTTTTTGATTTGCCTACAAACCAGGTAAAATGGATAACATAGCCAAAGAATGCCAAAAATAAAAATGTATGTCTTAAAAATAAATCAGCTACTTACCTGGTAAGAATTTTTACATTTTAGTATGTCTAAAACCTGCCCAAGAAAAGGATCAACAACCACAGAGGTATTATAAATAACCTAGAGCCTAGTACAGATCTACTGAGTGAAGGCAAAGCCTATGGGCCTATTGTAGATAACGCCTGAGGTGGTCTGAGTGACTGCAACCTCAGTTTGTTACAAGAAAAACGAAGTTCATTAAGGAAATGAGTTTGTAGATTCATCATCCACTATTTATGACTTATCAGGGTATGTAGACACAAGCAGTAAATAATGGCATATAACTGTCTAAACAAAAAATTGATTTTTTTTTTTTTTAATTGTAAAGATACTGTAAAATATACAGTGCATGAGTGGTACAAAGAGTAGGTATGCCAAGCAGTCACCAAAAAATTAGATTTACTCCTTTGTGATGCTGAGTTTTTTACTTCCCAGATAAGTGATATGGCACCTCATCTAACATAGAAATATCTTCATGAAGCTCCTTATGATGGTAACCACACTATCTTGAAAAATAGGAAAGGAATGTGGGTGTAGATGCCTGAACTTCCTTGGATCCATGGGCCTTCAAAGGGAAGACTAACTAGGAAAGTTAACGTATGCTGCCATAAAGACAAGATAGAAATATGTGGGAAGCTCTAACACTCTAATCTGTCTGAGTGCTCACTCTTGGGGGTGCCTTTGAAAGCAATGCTTGAGGGAAACTTTGAAAAGTGATTTTTTTTTTTAGTGCACATCTCAGAAAGAGCTGTTTTTAAAACAGGCTTTGAAACAAGACACATTGTGTGTGATGACAATACTTACTACCATCTAAACAGCAAAAAACTTTTCCAGAATGCCTGCCTAACTTGGCCATCTCTTAAGGAAAAAAAAATAAAATAAAAATAAACAAAAATCACCCCCCAATACCTATGAAAACTGCATGTTACACTTAACGATTTCATTTCTGCCCTCTACCTTACTAAACCAAAAAAATTCAAGGCAAGAGGAAGGAAATACAATCATAGTCCGTTTTTATTCTTGCCCTCCAAAAGTCTTAACAGCACAAAATAAAATCTTCCTCTTTTGCTTTAGAGCACCTGGTTCCCACTTGCTAGCTAAAAGTAATTAGCCTTTAATTATCACTAGTTACATTTTCACCTGCAAATCACTGCAGAGTCAGGCTTGCCCCATTAGCATATTCATCTCCCACCTGCAGGCATGAGGAAACACTTCTGCACTTTAGATGAGGGATTAACCTTTAATTTGCTCGGGCTTTTGCTGTGTTCTTGGCTGAACAGACAAATCAAAATTTGTGGACATGTGTACAGATTTCGAGGTCAAATGATCTTTTTTACTAGAAATAGATGCTAAGGGTTTCCTACACTTTTCTACAAGGCTAACCATGGGAAAAACCTTAAAATGTATTCATAGTAGTACACGTTGACATAGAAAAAAAAACTAGTGCACAGACAAACTATCCAATAATTTCATTTCTCTCTCTCTGGTTTAACCATGTTAAGGGAATAGAGTTTTTAGACATTGTTGATATATCAATGAAAATATGAAGCATGAAGTCCTCATAAATCCTCTAAGAGTTTTTGCAGTACAGGTAACAATCTCCTAGGCAGGAAGTCTGTTTCTCATTGCCAGGTACACCTGCTTCAGCCGACCTTCCAGCAACTTATTTTCAGCTTTTACTGGGCTTATTACCAAATTTATTCTCAAGCTGACTTTTTGCTTTCACTACTGATTTTTTATAAACATAACATTATTTTTTGCATGAATACAGATTGGATGATGTGAATAGTTACAGGTTAAGGCTTTAATTGTGCAACCAAACACATCTTTATGCAGGTGGCATGTTCCAATGACTTCAAAAGGCCTAACACCATGTCACTAAAGTGCATATTTTTAGGAAGAAGGCAAAGAACTCGGTGTTGTTTTAGGCCAATATCTGGAATAATATGTGCACAGCTGAAATATAAATAACACACACAACACTAATATTTAGTATGGAAAGTCCTACCTTAGGGATTTATTTTCCTATACATTTAAAAAATAAACTGAATGCCCTTCACATCAAAGGACCACACATCCAAACAATTTATTGTAGAAACTAAACAAAACAAATGGAAAAAAAACCTGAATTCCGGAACCTAAGGACTTTTCTGGAGGCACAAAACCTAACAAATAAAGTGTTTGCAAAAACAAAGCCACTCTACAAATAAAGTACCAAATAAAAGAAGTAAACTGAATTGGTATGGTTGGCCTCCTAAAACAATAGCCTTCTGTTAAAGTAATGATTTTACATTTTGAGTATTTTTTTTCTCATGCATTACCCTGCATCTTTATGATTCTGATCAGACTCTGTTGACCAGTTATGCATAAATATGCAAAATATGCATAGCATTGTTTATAAAAAGTGTTTATTAGATTTGCTGTAATGAGCTCAGCACAACTAGGTCACTGTATCATTTTATTATCATCATATTATATTTGTGAAAAAAGTATCTTAAAACAGCATGGAGACAATATAAATTACAGTTGCAAAGGATTATTAAAAAAAAAAACAAACCTGCTTACAGAAATGGTGCTTCTGTCTTCTCCTTAATCTGCAAATAGATATTTTTCTTTTTATTAAATACAAAATACAACTTACCAGACACAAACAAAACCTTTAGTGGTGAACAAGTGTTTATGATAACATCTACAATTTCTTATATATAAAGTATTTCTAAATATTTTCTAAAACAATATTATATTCTGTGTTTTGCCTCTTCATCGATGTAAAAAGGTTGACTACATTTCTTTTCTGCACTAAAGCCTTGAGAAATCAGGATAAACAGTTCAGATATTAATGCACCTGTTCATCCTCTTAGATTTTTCCATTTTTTTCAGCTGGTTTACTTCAGATACATGAAATTGGATTTCTGGAGGCTTAGAAAGGTATTTAACCCACAAGGCTTTGATTTCTTCTGAATTAAATTTCTTTTTCAGTTTCCACAAACGATTCCATCCTAACTTGAAAAACCCTCATCACAGAATTTAATCAAAACTAATTGAAAAAAAGTTTTCCTGTGGGAACTTAAGAAGACAGTATTTTCTACTGAAGATAATTTAATCAAATATTTTGGAGCTGTATTCATCTTTCCTTTTTGTCCTGCTGCATACTGATAGACCAGAGTTTTCTGACAAGATGGAGTGATTCTGTAAGCAGACGGAATATGTGTAAAATTAAAATAGCTTAGAAAGGCAAAATGTCTACTTACATTGGAATGCTGGAGTGTTCCTTTTCATGGTTAATAAGCTTAAATTGACTTTATAAGAAGATCATATTGTAAAACAAAAAATATTTTTGTGTTGAAATACCTTGTTGAACCAATCACCATATTTTCCCCAAATGTATATGTAGAGAAGATACAAGGAAAATAAAGCATTAGCAAAGCACTTATGTTAATGATAGGGGTTGCTTGTTTGTTTTGTCAATGTCTAGATTCAGAAACTACCAATTTTAGATTGGTAGTTACTGTTAGTATTTATTGGTAGTATTATTATTTTTATTGTCTATCTCAAGCCATATCAAAGTTATGAATAAATATTTAAGCCATATCAAAGTTATGAATAAATAACTTATGAATAAGTTATCTATATAAATATTGAAAGTAATTTTAAAGGTAATAAAGTTTTAATCCTAACCCAAATTATGCTGAATTCCTAGAATAAAAAATTCTAAACACTAAAAAGTCTCTTGTGGTCCACCACCAAAAACTAAAAAAACCAAATATCTATCTATCTATCTATCTATCTATCTATCTATCTATCTATCTATCTATCTATCTATCTATCTATCTATATCTATATATATACACACATATATATATACATATATACATACATACATATATATATATATACACACACATATATACACACATATATATATGCAAATATATTTATTGCCAATTCTTTTGATTCTATGATTCTATCTGACTAGTTTCCCTTCCTCTACATTATTCACTCACAATTTTAACCTTGCTCTTTAGGATTTACAGACTTACAGGCACTAGATATTGCTGCCATCAGGAAACAGCCAAAACACCACATATTTTATGTCACATTGCCATGACATAGAAAGAGGGTTATGTGTGAAAAATATGCATTTCCAATACATATCAGTCAGTTTTACATCAATTTTCCATACACAGTTGCAGCTAACAGACTATCTTTTCATTTGTGGGAGAGTTGTCATATTTGCCATGAAGTTTCTTCAAAGAGAAATATGACACATTTCCTTTTCTTACTTGGATGTCACAGTAAATACAGGATATTCAAAGCATTTTCTATACTGAGACAGAGCATAATTATAATTCATCACATTTGGCTAGAAATCAAAATAGCTACCCTATCCCAAATGTGAAGACAAAAAAAAATTCACTTTAACTTAAATAATTGCAAAATTTTCAGCACAGAAGACAATACATCAATTTCGTGACACTTCCTTCAAATTGGCTTTTAACATGCAAACTGAAAGAAGGTAATTTTTCTTTGCCTTCACAGCCATCCCTTTATAGTTTACTAATATTAAAGTTTCATTAAAATATTGTGCATTAAATCAATTCTCCTTCCCTAGCAAAGAATCTACAACTGTTTAAAGGCAATTGTAGATGTTTCAAGCAAAGCTAAGACATATCAAGTTTTTACTTTCACAGTTACTTTAATCTGATTTTGGTTAAAGTATATAAAGTTTAATTAAACCAAGCTTAATTTACATGTATTTTAAGTATGCGCTTATCACCTTACATTGACAGTTCAATAAAAACTCTGGCAAATGAATATCACAAATAATCAACTTTAGCAAACCTTGGCTGTACCAAGTCATCATCAAATCTCCACATGTGTAACATACAAATGTTATGATAACTTTGAATCATTTCAATCTGCATTATGAGACTCCTAAATTCAGCAAATAATCAATAATGTATGCAATTCAATCTGATACCTTTTATTTACCCCCAAAAAGGAAGATTAAATGAAGCCTTTAAACAATAACTAAATAGGGCTTCATCGCTGTGGTGTCCAGTATAAACAGAATAGTTCTAGGTTACCTCTTTGGGGCATAGAAAAATGGATTTCTTCTCACTGCCCAGTCATGAGAAAAAATTACTGATATTCATATGAATGGCATATTTTCCTACCTGGAACATCTGCTGTGAGTATCTGAGATCTACCAGTGCTCACTAAAAGCCATTATTGGCATACCCATTTTCCCGAAAAGCCTGTTCTGTTGTTAACTACTCCAAGCACTCAACACATGAGTTTTGGAATCTCTCTACAGCTTCATCTTCTAAATGTGCAGAAACAGTTAGTTTTCATTTATGTTCTTTTATGATTCAGTGGAAATACTGTATAAAGAATAACTCATAGAATGCTCTGTTAGTATGTAAAAGATGACAAATATTACTAAATCCATCCAGCAATCTCGACTGTGTTCATGATGTGATGAAAATATATGTCCATGGCCTTTTGATTCTTCCTTCAGTCACAACATTCACATGTAAATTAAGGTTCTTTTCTAGAATAAGCCAACTACAACAGACAATATTCAAATATTTTCTCATGATTTAAGAAATTAAGAATATTTATTATTTAAGTAAATGATACAAAAAGAGGGGGCCTTTTATTCTGACCTTCTAATGCTGCACCAAGACACATAATTGCATTCTCAGCCCAGTGAACCCAACCCAACTGTAATTAAACAAAGCTGCAAGTTATTAAATCAAGGATTCTGATTTATTGAATTTTTGTTGTTGGTGTTGTTAATGGTAGTGGCTTACCTTCTGAATATTTTAGATGTTATACATGCTACTGTTTCAGGATTAACCAGTAATAGAAATGGTGTAGATCATTAAACATACCCTGCATTAAATTTTAAAGTAGTATTTCCATTCACTTTGGCAAAAGAATAATGAGGAACATATTGTGGATTTCATCTGAGAGTTAATAGGTTTATTAAACATGGAAAACTCTACTTGGTATAACTGAATAAAAAATTGTTTTATTGTCATTGTAAAGGATGAAGTAAGAAAGAAATTTAATGAAAAAGATAACTAGCTGAATTTCTTCTCCCTTAAAACCACAGCTTCACCTTTTACCTTCTCAGTCTTTTTCTCTTTAGAAGATAAGCATGATAATGGCATTATGAGGCTGTGACTAGAAAGGTCAGACAAAACAGGATTTCCAGAAAACTATTATTTTTTAATATTATTACTTTGAAATAATTCAGTGGGTAATTTTTTTCTTACAGAATGATACAGAATCAATTAGGTTGGAAAAGACTCATAGACACACAACTCTTTTCTTGATAAGCGTGAATAGGCCATGCTTTTTTCTGTTTTTTTCCTTTATCAGAACTGCAGAGGACTTTAGTATAACTTGCATCTTGTGTCCAAAGGAATACGCTCCTATGTCTGTGTCATTCATAATTGCAACTGCCTTGAAGTCAGGGCTCCACTGAATTCTCTAAGTTTCACTACCATGCCATTGGAGAGTTGGGGCTTTTTCTCTGTTTTTCTTTTTAAATTACATTGTGGGGTTTTTTGGGGGGTTTTGTTTTTTTTCTTTTAAAATCTAACTTTCCACCTGAAAGTTTTTCCCTGATACATGGATGGTACTACTCCCCTTGTGTGAACAGTTACTCTGAAGTTAATTGTCCTTTACTAACTGATATCATCTACTTCTAAGCATACTCCATACTCCTACCCTTCTTTTCAACATTTTCTTTTTAGAAAATAACTCCGAACTAATTGATTATGTAATTCTTGTTAACTGGAGCTCTGATCAGTTTTGTTCTCCTTCAGACTTCCTCCAGTTAGTCAACATTATTATGTCTATTTTAAGGTCTGAAAGGATGATGGATCTGACATCCTTTAAACTCTTGCCCATGTGTACTGGCATGTAAATAGCTCATATTTTATTCAAACATTTTTTGCAGAATTATATGCACTTATGAATAAAAATTAGAATTGAGGTGATATTTCCCTCAATATTTTTAATAATGCAACATTTAGAAAATACCATTTAATTTTTCCATCTCTGTGTTATGAACCCTTAGGTCCCATACTCCCTGTTTTCAGGCAGTTTTTCCACTCAATCTCCAAACTCCATTTTGGATCAATAGGTCACATTCTTTCATATATTGTGCAACGACAGTCCTATAAGATGGCAAACTGCTGCTGGATCTTCCCTCGTCCTTTGTTTTTTTGTGTCATCTTCCAGACATTGTCTTTGTTGTATTTGTCTCTGGCATAATAAAGAGCTTTCTTAGAATCTTAGACCAACTTTGTGTTTCTAATACCATATCCATACATTACCATAAAGTCATTTCCCAGCTTCCTTCAAAAGATGTGCCATCTGCCTACTGAATTTTGAGATGTAGGACCTTTTCCTTTTCTTTTTATTTTTCATTTTCCTCCCTCTAAAGTTTTCCACTTGCATTCCAGTGCAGAAGAAAAATAGACACTGAAAAACACCAGAAATGGCAATTTTTTTATTTTCCCTAATGTTACCATGGAATGAAGGGAACTCAGGAAGGGGAAAGAAGAAGCTACCAGTCTTGTGCAATAATTTCTTCCCAGAACTTGTGACTGGCATGGCAGTTATCTATTTATCAACTAAAGAGATTAAGTCTTAGCTTGGACTTTTACAGAGTAAATAAAAGGGCAGAGATATTTATTTAACCTTTTTATAGACAACCACCATGGATAATATAAACCAGCAAACAAAAAAATTTTTTTTTCCTGTAGAAACTTAAAATCTCATAAACTGAATTCTTACCTATAAAATCTAAACCAAATTATTATTTTTTAACAAAAGTGAGCAAGATTACTATGCTTGGTGGCATACATGAAATTTTCTTTTGCAATTTACAATAATATGACCATTCAAGCTAGGATTGGAGAAAAAGTGCACTGTGTTTTCTTAAAAAGCTGGACTGAATGATGACAGATGAAGTGAATAATCTTCAACTGATATATTTAATAAAACAGAAGCAATTTATTACATAAAAATTAGTTGTATAATTACACAAATAATCAGATTTCTGTTTCCCCACCTTATATAAAAATAGTCTATTTGCAAGTAAATTCAGTTTATATTTATTTCTTTGCTTCCTAACTAGGTGGGACTGAAAATAAATCTTTAGCACATCAATATATTTTAAAAATTGATGGAAGACTTTGTATTATTTTACACAATACTACTGATTTAACTATGTAGAATTGAATACCAAAGAAAAATAGGTGGTATAGAAGTTTAGTACTTTTGCAGAGTACAAGGAGCAATAAAAAATGCAAAATAATAAAGATTGGAAAGAGTAAGCACTTGCCAAACATAACATTTTCTTTAGTTATGGACTTATCTCCTAAAGTAAATCTTAAATAAACCATTCCAACTTTTGTAGCTGTGTTGAAAGTAATAGAAAAAGAATGACAGAACTAAACCAGTTGGTAATTTCCTGAAGTTTAAGCAATGTTTCAGTGTCTGCCATTGGGTTGCTCTGAATCCTGAAAAGAGGTTTCTCTTTGCTCTTGTATAAGGTGTTACCAAATTAGCAAATTCAGAGATCAGTGGGTCACTAAAATTTTATATAGTAGATTTGAATAGTCATAGCAGAAACTGAAAAATGCACACATATCCTACCACTGATCCTGATCAGAATCACAGTATCAATATCATGCCCCAGTGTCACACTTCATTTGACTGAAATATAAATAAATGGGGAACAAAATCAGCGCAGAATATTAATAGAGCAATATATGAGATATACACAAAACTATCAGTTTTAGGGATGAGAAATAGTTATTGAGCTCAGCATAAGGTGTGAAGAATATCGCAGAGATGTTTCTGCAATAAAGTTTTTAATAAGACATGCTACATGCAATTCATGAGCAATTGTCAGTATTCACCATCCTAAAACCATGAAAATGTGATTATTATTACAGTGTTAAATTTGAACAATTTCAAAAGAGCAATTTTTAGCAAAGAAAATATACTTTCCATGGGGAGCCCCCCCATGATGGGATCAAGCAGGAAATAAGAAAGGAGTGTGATGTTGGGGGCCTCTAGAGAAATTCTCTTGACCTTACATTGAAAGCATCTCTATTTTTGCCCACAAAAGGAGAGTAAAGTGAACTAAAGTCAACAAAAGTTCACATCTAAACTGGCAAGTTAAGAAGAAGGAGAAGCCAAGTATACTTCTATCCTTGTTCACAGCTGTGAGGGAAAACATGCTTCTGGATTGACTAATCCTGTCAAAATAAAATCTATTCAGACAATATGAAGTATGGTCTATTAAAGCCTCAGCTTTGCGTCATAATTCTGTTCTCAGACATCTCGACTCAGGTTGCCAGAACTTTACTTATCTGTCCATAAAGCTACATAGGAAAGGATGCATGACAACTGAATCTGTTCTAAGATTCATTTTTCACAGTTTTTCCACCTTTCCTTTTTACTTTAGAAATAAATATTTAACTTCATAACAGAGCCTGAGACAAATAGTGCCAATGCCTTCGACAACAGCATGAGAGAAAATAATTACTTTTCTCTTGTTTTCTCTGTGCTCATATACAAAATTACAGAACAAGACATCACCAAATTGCTATCCCTCATGGGTCTCTTTAATCTGGATTTTTTTCTTATTTTCTCTGTGGATTATGTTCTTTTCCTGTTAACTATAAATCAATAGGAACTTCCCCTTTTTGCACTATGTTCAACTGATTAAATCTATTCATGAAATTAGATTAACAGAGTTGACACAGCAACTATGAGCAAGTGTCAGATTTACGTCCTTAGCTTCTGCAAACCAGAAGATGAGTTCTACAGGATGCATATACTGCTCAGTATTGATGAAAATAAATTATAATTGGCTATTTGGGCAGAAAAATGGATCAGAAAGGTGGAAAATAATTTGAATATTTTTTTAAAAAATAGACATGTAAAATTTCGCTGGGCATTAATGTGTATTATTAGATGTTGAATCACACATCTTTTCATGTTCATACAGTCAAAACAGAAACAGCACTTTGCCCTCAAAAAAATCTAGTGATGATACATTAGGTTTATATTGATACCAAAAAAAAAAAATAAATAAGGGAGTGGGGGAGGTGTGGGTACATAAATATTCAGAAACTTTTTCCTGGAGGGGTTTGGGTAAGGGAAGATGTAATCACATCTTAATACTTTAAATATTTTCCCCAAACATGACACATAAAGTTTTAAAAAATAACTGTCTACATAAGCAGCCATTACACAAGTTTTAAAAACTGAAAATAATGAAAGAATCACCCTGGACCTATTTTCTGCTTAGCATTTTCTGTTGTATAATAAGTACAAAGCTAAGTACATCCTTGTCTTAGACATGCAGAGAACATTATGTTTTTGACACAAGATTTTACTCTTGCAGAAATGACAAAAAAAATTTTGTTGTCATAAGCTTGGAAGGCCAGTTTCTTTCAGAAATGAAAAGCTTTGTTTTGGGGTTTTGGTCAGGTTTTGGGGTTTTGTTTTGTTTTGGTTTGGTTTTTTGTTTGTTTGTTTGCTTTTGATGTTCTTTTTGTTTTGTTTTGTTTTTTGTTGTTGCTTTGCTTGGTTTTCTTTTTACATTCTGTAGTAGTAAAAATTCACAGGCAAATGGTATTTAACTTTGAACTCATTAATATAAAAACTAAAAAGCTTTCATGTTCTAAAAGTCAATAACTGTTTTTATTTCTAAAAGATACAACGTTATTAATATTCCTGACAAAAATTACAATGCTAGATTTATATAATTTGTTGAATACACAAACAGAGATTGGAAATATAAACCTGTGCTGTGATCAACAGCAGTTCAGGTCAGCCTTGGCTTTGACCATCCAAGTCATCAAAATCTTCAAGAATGGAGATACCACAGCTCTTCTGAGTAATCCTTTCCTGTGCTGCCCTATACCCTGAGCCAGTAGAGCAGAACAGAATTATTATAACATGATATAGGAGTTCCTGTGCTTTGACTGCAACCATTGCATCATTAGCAAGTAAAAATTTGATGTTAACAACAAAGAAACACATAAAAAAGACCAATAATATTGAATGAAGGGACATGAGAGATTTTGAAATTTTCCTGTGGAGGAAAAAAATTATGTGGTGTTAGACAACTTCTATGTCAAAAGCAGAGTTATTGTGCTCACTAACACTGTAATCGAGCAGATAAGAATTGAAAATTATTTTCAAGAAATCATCAGAGAAAACAAAATATTTTGTAATTGTTTACAGGCTTAACGAAACTTAAAACCGATTCATAATTTTTGCTACTGCAAGAGTCCCACCATCAATAAAGTGAAAGAGACACCTCCAGGGTAATATATGTCAGACCTAAGCAAACCCATGCTACATAAAGTTCTCAATTTAGAAGATAAAAAATGAAATAAGAAAAGGAAAATCAAGTAGGAGGTCTATTGAGAGACCAGTGGAAAGAACTGTGTTGCTATTTTGCTTGCACTTTTGGAGGACCAATATTACAATTGCATTTTAGATTTTTTTGAATCTATGTTCAGGTATTCAGTGCCCCATCTTCATAGAAATATACACATATCCATAAAAAACAACCTCCAAAGTATATGATTGTTTCCATTTATTGTGTTTTGGAGAGCATTTGTCTTATGTTGCTATCCCCACTCCCATGGCAATGCACCTACCAACACAGTAACTTTGGAGGACACTCTATTGCTGGCATTAGCATCTAGCCCTTATTCAAGAGAACTACATGGTGAATATTTGTATATTTTTGCAATTTTTTTTGGTTGGTTTTCTGTGTTTTGCTAGGTTCTGAGGGATTTTTTTGCTGTTGGTTTTCTTTATATTAAGACACACTGTAGTAGACAATACTTTTGATGTTACCTCAAAATTCAAAAACTTTAATGAATAGCTGAATTTATGAATTTCTTATTGACTTGATAACCTCAACTGAAACACGATTTGACTGAAGTCATGTAGGGCAAAGAAGTCTGCACAATCATCCAGTAGGTAAATTGCAAAGATTATTTCTCCTCAAAAAAAAAAAACTGGAGCTGCCTAAGACTGTCTCTGATGTACCCTTTTTTTGTAACATTGGAAGAGCTAATTGTAAATTACTAATTATAGCAGGGTGATAATATTCCTTAAAGCATCGATTGTTTAAGTTCTCTTTGTTGAGTACAAAGTAAAGTTACACTAGATCCTTGGAGCTTATGGATTTGAAAAATGCAAATACTGCTGCAGATGTTGCTTTACCGGCAGATATGTGGAGCAGAAAAGGTCAGAAGCCAGAATTTATGTTCAATGGCAGTTCAGAGAAGTTATAAAAAATTTATTATAGTTTTGTTCTGTATGCGCAGTGTATGACTGAATGACAAAGCTTTAGAATGTGTCTTAAAATTGACATTTAAAGAGTCCAGAAAGGATATAACTCAATGGGTCATGTTCAGCTCTGCCTAAAGCTTTCCTAGCAAAAACATATTATTAAGGAGAGTTCACTAATCTATGAGTTGCATAGAACAGATTGCAGTTCTTCAGCAGTTAGGAAAAATACTTATGAATGGATGTTGCAAGAAAAGCGTGGGTTGATTAGAATTTATTCAGAATACATAATGGATAAAAAACATTAACAGGTTATAAGCAATGGTGAATACATTCATCTTAATCTGCTGGTATTTCTAACTTTGTACCAATATCTGTACAAAGTACTTGATTGAAATGGGTTTACTGTGGTTTGGTTATTTTAAAATATATTCAACTTTCAAATCACATGAACTGCAACAGACCACACAGAAAGTCTATTTTTTCACAATCAATGGAAAGATGAAAATTTAATGCTTTGGAGTACGAAACACAATTTAAGACTTTAGGAAAAATACTCTCACTGAAATTATGATGCCTACTGCAAAACTAATCACCATCTTGCAAATACATTTCTCAAGGAAGATTTTCTAAAACTGCTAACCATCTACATATATACATGGAACATTAGTTTAAGAGGCAAGTCTTAGAAAAGACTGAGATCACAGGAGGAACTCCTGGAATTTACCTGTGAATATTGCAAAGTCTAAGTGATAGGTGCTTTTTCATCAGTTGAAATATGAAAGATTGACCACTGTCTTATATGACAGCATGACGTCACCTTCCTATTAGGTGGAGGAGTTCATTTGAGTTCCTGGATCCATGTCATGGTTTTAAAGCATTAGCTAAAAAATCACTAGAAAATTTACTCATTTCTTTCTCTGAGATATGGATTAGAACAAGAGCAAAACAGGCTTAAAACTTAAAAGGAATAAAGAAAGTTTATTAAAGAAACTACAAGAGTAAGAAACCAGAATAAAACTTCCAGAAACTCTTTTTTCCTCACTACTCAACCATTCCTTTGTTCACATGACAACATAGAGACAAAAAAACCCCTAGTGGTTAAAACAGTCTCAATTTTGCTATAGTCTTTTGATTAGTCTTTGTAGAGAAAAAGGGTTTTTTTCTGCTAATTTATGGAGTTTTTCACAAGAAAACTATTTATTGCATGGCTTTCCATTTCTTTGATGCCAGCTGCCTGGAAAACTCTGTCATCAGTTCTCTCTTCTCATTTCACATCACTCTGAGGTGTGTTATGGGTCATGAGTCTAGGAGTGTCATTTTAAGGATGAGATACTCAAAAGCAAAAGGTTTTTTATTTGTCTCTGTGAGTCTATCTGGAAACAGAAGATTTTTCTTTGCCTCTTAAGGGCCACAGATCTTGAACTATTACTTCTCTTTTTCTGTTCTAGCATCTCATAGGATCACAACTACTTCACTATTTGCTTAAATCTGCACTTTGAAATACTCTATTCCTCTTAAAGTACTCTTTCATTAATTAAAGAAGTTTTTTTTCAGAACATTATTGTCTATTTCTATAGCTTTAACAAAAAAATATTTCAGCTTATTAAAGTATTTCTTTACTTCTCTCTTCATCTGAAGCTTAATTCTTTTCTTCACTGTTTTTGATAGTTTATGTTGTCTCTTTACTTGTTAATCACTCTCTCTTGCCTTCTTCTTGGAAAAAAGATTAAATTTGCAGATTTCATCTGGACAGTAAAAGGGTTAAAGTTTTGCTCCAGCTGCAGGTGTTCATGCTGTCAGGTTTCAGCTCAGTGGTGCTTAGAGCTCGAAAGTCTCTGGGAGAAAGCTTCAGCCACCCCGAAATCTTCCTGGGAGGCTGCAGCAAAGTCCTGCCCGGCCTGGGGTCAGGACAAGTCTTGCAGGCCTCATCTCCTGCCCAGGGACTGCGGCAGGCCCAGCCCAGCAACCCCCCCAGGCCACAGAGCTTGGGCCGAAAACAAGAGCTAGCTAGAGTTTTGTTACTTTTCACAGCCAGAAAACAAAAAGACAAAGAAATTCCTGAGCTTAGGCCTTAAAGTAGTGTTCACAGGTTGATCTCACATTTTAATGGTCAAAACTACTGTCAATTCTGAAAAATGGCCAGTTATTTTCCAGGAGAAAAACTCCCATCAGCCTCCAGCAGTTTTAACTTCCTTAGGTGTTTCTATTTGTTTTCTTAAATGAAAATCTATCACAATCTGCAAAACCGAGATTGTGTCCCCACTGGAAAGCCCATTGATATTTTGGTTTAATTTAGTATAATAAATTCTTCATATAAATTCAGGATTTGGCTTAAACACCACCAAACATTACATGTCACTGATGTAAACAAGCAACTGTCCAAAACTAACCATACATTCTTATTCTAGGTATGAATTTGTAGGAACCAACACATTAATCTGTGTTGTCTATAAAATATCCTCATGTAGTAAGCTAAAACTGTCATAACTATTTGTTATTATGTGCTATTTATCAGTCATGGTCTGGTTAAAAATAATCTTAAGGGTCCAAAGAATTGCTGCCAGTTTTGAGAAGAAACAATTTCCAAAGAAGCATGCAAGGTTTGTTTGTATATATAAAATATATTTGGGACTATAGGTGGGAGTCTTTTTAATGTAGTTTCAAGACAGAATGAAAAAGGGACAGTGAGATAGTTTCCTTTCAATTTACATTCAAAGCCTAGAGAAATATTTCATCCATGTTCAGAGAAACAAATGCCATCTTCTAATCTCTCACAAGTGGTCAACACCTTTGCAGAACCGATTGGTGAAGTCGGAAGGCATCTGCTTATTCTCCCATGTCTCACCATCAGCAGCAGCTTCACAACATCTGTTTTGCTCTTTTCTCTTTGATTTCTTCTCATATCTTTGCCTATTTTAAATCCCCAGGGGATTGGTGCTTTAAGTCTTACCATCTGCTACTTAGCCATTAAAAATGAATACAAGTAATTGTTAAAGCCTGGCTGGAAAACATGTGTATATTCACTTAATTTAAGGGTACTTTTTAAAAGAGGAGATGCTAAGTAAATGAAATTAATAAAATTCACTCAGCCTTATTTTAATGGTATTAATCTCATGGGAAATATTTTAAACATATGTATTCAAAATCAATAGAGTTTCAAATTAAAATTAAACACAAGATTAAGGTCTGTACCCATAAAGAATCATACAAATCTCTAAATCCTGTTACCTATAAATAAACATCCAAATGTTTAGTGCTTAATTACCTCAACTTTTGTCATAATATTTTAGTGTGACTCCAGGTCTCATTCTGTCTTTCCTATTTGAATTATAAGAAAGCTACTCTCAGAAGTCTGAGAAAGGTAGTTATAGGTGGTCAAGTCACTTCATTTTCTCTCAGAAAAAAATTAAATAGATTGATCTTTTCAGTACAAAACATATTTTGCAGACTGAATTATTCATGTAGCTCTTTTTATCTGAAAATCTCTGTTGTTCATGATGTATTGCCACCAGCAGTTACAATACTCCAATAATTATATCTCAAAGTTGTGCTCAGGTATATTTTTATTTCCTACCACAATTTATAGATTAATTTTTGCTATTAAATTCTTCCTGCATTGAAAATGTGTTCTTTATTGTCTTTGCTTAATTTTAAATCTTTTAATCATGAGTACTGATCAAAATTAAAAATTTCCCATCTCATAGGTTCTAGTTTGAAAATTATTTTTTTGCAATTTCTGACAACGATTTGTACCATGATTTCCCTTCTTTTATTTTACTGTTTTTCTTTTTTCCTATCTTAATTGGTATGCTGTCCTCTTAAATAACAGTAATGGAATTGTTTGGGGAGATCATATAAAGACCTGTTTAACAGTCCATCATTATTGATCAATTTTTGGTTTTATTGATAAAGGGTGTCTATATTTTCTCACACAGCTTTCTACACAAGTATTCTCCATATTTTAATTATAGACATCATATTTCCTAACAGATAGTATTTTATGCAAATAATATATCGTAATACTTAGGAAAAATCCAATTGTATATTTTATCTTAGTCTCTAAAAAGTTACTAATTACATGTTGGTGAGCTCCAAGGGAAGAGAGATGGTTCTAAATTTGTACTTTGTTAATTTGGAAACTTTATTGCTTATGGGTGGTTTTGCAACTTAGTGATCACTGTGAACAATTCAGTAGATTAGTAAACCATCTTCTCATGTGGAAAGGATTTCTGTACTTTATTGAGTATATGCATAGAATAAATTTTAATTTTTTTATATTGGCTTATGTAATTGTTGCATGATTAAAATTCATTTGCATTAAGACCTTGCAAATATAATACACTTTCTTTGCTATGTTTTTTGAAAAATATCTATGTCATTTAAAAAAATTTAACAGCCAGTACCAATATTTTTTTTCTATTTACAATGAGATTTAAATAAAGCATTCAGAAAATGTCATGCATATAACTTCAGAGTATCTCATTAATTTTGCCAAGATTACTTCAAAATGTATTGGGCATAAAGTCATTGAAAAATCCTTTTTTGAGAAACTGATGACAGAAAATTTTTTCAGCTTTTTTCTGAAGTAGTGATAACAGTCAGACAAATGATGGTTCACCATATAAAACCTGGAGATTTTCATTGTCCTGGTATGGTTGATATTATTGCTCTTATATGTACCTCCTTACAGTGGTTATATTATCAGTTGGTTTCTTGCTTGCATTACATTTGTTCCTGTAGAGTCCAACAAAAATAAACCCCACATTTTTATGTAATTTGTATGTAATATTTAAACTATTTCCAGACAATTTAATATAAAAGTGTAATATCAGAGTGCAAATAAATATTCACTAAAAAGAAAATATTACCATCAAACATAAATAGTGAAGTCCTTTCTTTGGAAACTAAGGTTTATCCCTACATAAAATTAATTGTCTTCCTCTATTGCCTCTATTGCCTTTGCTCTATCTTCAGCAATTTTAACACTGCACTGAGCCAGTAGATATTAAGACTATTTTGTTGTGTTTAGCTTTTATGTGTTGGCAGTCTGTTTTTTACAGCTTTTTAAACAGATGGTTTTATATCAGTAAAGCTTAACAAGACACAGAGCAAACAAAAATAAAACCCTCACTACCAATATTGCTTTTCATTGCCCAGTTGCTGCCAACTAAGATATATTGAACCTATCTCTATCTAAAAAGCCAACAAAAAGATGCAGTTTCACAATTCCTGAGCGTATACTTATCAATTTACAAGACTGAAAATTCCGGGAGTAAGCTTGTGAACTATGTAGTTATAGATTTCAGTCATGAACATTTACTGTAAGAATTAATGGAAAACTGACTGTTGGCATGATCTGCTGCCAGATTTGACTTCTGCTATTTTATGAATACCAATGGGAATTTCAGCTCATGAGATCTAACAGATCCTGTTTTTTGGGCTTTTTTAGGCTATTACAGCAGATTTCAGAGCACACATCATATGTACATTCTGTGATATGGTAGATACCAGTAATGATGGATAATTCTCTATTCATAATTCTGGAAGCCATGGTTTTAAATAGGCTGTCAGTAGAAAATAATTACAAATATGTTTGTATTTTTTTTTGGTTTAGTTCCTTAATGAAATAGTTTCGGGTAATGCTTAGAACACAATCATACATCCAAAAACATGTATTGCATTTCTCAGATTACTCTAATACATCACACAATCCTCTTACACTGAAACAGAATCAATTCACAGTAAGATACTTTTTCTAACTTTGATGGTCCAGATGAAAACAGTTGAGCAACTGTTTTGAAAAGCTATCTGTTTTTTTACATCTTTACACCCAGATAATGAAAGAATAATTTAGAATAAATAAAAATAAAAATTGAAACACATTAGTTCAATATTTCAGTAAAAATCCTTAAGTACCAATGGAGAAAAGAAACATATCTGCCCAAAATTTTTTAGTACCAAATAGTACTGAATAAAGAAGTAGATCCTTCACTACTGTGGTTTCGTAAAATTGTAACTCATGTTAGAAAGAATGTTCTGTCAGACTATAAGTGACCTAAAATACATATTGTTTAACATGTATTGATACATGGATGTGAGATAGCATGATGAACATATGTATCATAGCAGAGCTCATACTTAGAATTCATCTGCAGAAGTCCTTTTACCTGATGAATTGATAAAGAATCTTCCTCTAAGTTTAACATTAAAACTTTCAAAATTATTCCTTATAACTCTTTGAAGATCACCTTGAAAGTCTTGGGGACTTTGTGAAATATTTCCCAAGTTCTAAACATAGCTGCCAGTCAACAGTCATATTGACACAGATATAACTAAAAAAAGTCCTCCTAAGTCTCGATGGAGTTACTCCAGATTTACACTAGCTTTCCTGCGATACACAGAAGTTTGCATCTTTTCCTAAGTCTTGAAAAACATCAAAGACTTAATTTGCAGCCTCTAATTTCGGAATTGCTCAGGGAAATCAGATGATCTAGTCACAATATTGCAAAGAGGGAAAACACAGGAATTCAGGGCCCCGTTACCAGACATACAGGACAGCTATTCCCGTACTCTTCGTGTGCTGTGGCAATTCTTGCCTGAGCAGTGCCAGGGACCTTGAGAAGTAGGCCAATTTCTGTGTACACAGAGAGTTAGCAAAGCTTTAACTAGCACAGCACTTCATTCAAGAAGTCAGCTTCAAAACTTCATTTAAAATTATCAGGGGCACATTATCTGGGAACACAAGAAGAAGCAATTATTGGTTTAATTAGCCTGCATTCACCACATTGTGCTGCTTCTCTTTGTTGGATTGCCAGGCAATTTTGTAAAATCATTAAGCAAGGGAACTATAATTCCACGATGACCTAATCTGCGGCTCCATCCTATCACACTGGAATATTTTAAAGTTATTTATGACTGTCCTCAATAAACGCTAAGTCCATTGGGCAAGAAACACTTTGGGTCCTGAAAATTCCAAATGGCTTCCCTTACTGAAACATTTTTGTTGAGTTTAGTCATATGTTCCTTTGTACGCTTGAAAGAGAAGGTTTGCTGTGAAAATAATTAAATGTTACTATGGAAATGCACAGGACACACAAATAAATATCTTTCTGTCCCAGGGGAAATAAAAACAAAACACAAACATTTCATTTTCATTATAACCTTTGATAAAATGGGCATGAAGGAAGATTCATAACAGTGTAAAACAAACTCAAAACATATGATATAGATCTTTTTCCTGAGAAAGAAATCAATTAAATGAAATTATTTTTCTATCTGATCTCTCAGATTTTGACAACAGGAGAGATTTAGAAATGCAATTCATGGCATTTTATTATGTCCTGCTTTCATCATCATCATCATCCCATAATGTCTATGTTCTTTCAGTGCACCTTTGACACAGGAGACTAAAAAAAAGGCTAGATTAATAAACTATATATCTTCATACCTCTTAAGCAGCAATTTAGTATAGTATCATTGTCTCCCAAAATTACAAAGCTATATTATGCAGCATTCAGAAAGACTGCATATGAAACACTTGGAATAAATTAAAAGATGAAAATATCAGTTAATAACCATATATGAAGACAACATTTGCCTAATTAAATTATTTCAGTATGCTGAAATAAATCTGTGTAACAAGCTATACTTTCTACATATGCTTGGCTAAAAAGAAAACTGATTATGAAAAAAAAATGGTGCTTTTAATTCCAAAAGGACTTTTCTAAGAACACTTTTCTAAGCCTTATCTACTTTATGAGTGAGATACATTAAAAATTCAATGCCAATTTAAGAGTTATGTTAAATATAATACAGAAAGGCAATTTATTTTCATAATAATTTTGTGTAAATCAAATAAACATGATTTATTTGATAATAAATGATAATTTATTATCATTTATGATAATACATGATAATACATCATTAAAGAAACAGATAACTTGACCAGAACATTTTACTTTACTACTGCTCTCAGCATGTTGACCTGGAGCAAATACACAGAACAATTAACTATATCACCTACTCGTGATAAAGCAGTGTCAGAATTTTAAACAGTTTCTGAGCATCCAAAGGCACATACTTTTTAAAGGCAGAAAGGAAAAGGGTATGGGTATGTCCGAAACTTCTAACTGTTCCTAACTATGGAATTATTTAAACTTTAAAAATCTGGTTTGAGCTACTTATATCCACTGTAGATAAACGATAATGTCTTCATAAATGTTCTTAATGAATTAAGTACAACCTAATTTCTCCATTAAATTTTACTTATAGCATTTCAGACATGAAAATTGTTATGTTTACACTATATACTGAAACACTGAAAATGTGTGCTTTAATACATGGTTCTTAATCTTATATTGCTTCATTTTAGCCTGGGAAATTAAATAAACATTTAGTTTAGGCTTTCATAATGGTTTACATTTTAAAGTGATATGTGGCACTGTATAATGCAATCTAAGAAAATTGCAGTCTATAAAAGTCCTAACAAAACAATGAAAAACTGCAAATAACAGACCTCACTACTGCAAGAACAAAAGAGAAATGAGGCACTAAAGCAGTCAAATGTCACATAATCATCCTGGTCAGAGCAAGAATTTTAATATGCTCATCTGTTACACTTAGAGAAGAAGGGAAAGAAAACTATAAAACTAATGACATATTGTTGTACTGTTTTCATATGCAGAATTCTAAGGCTGTTTAAATACACCTGAAATAAGCTAATTCATGCTTTCAAAAGCTGTACCACAGTGAAATGCAAGAGAAACCATAAACAAGAGGAGCTCCTGAAGGACAAGTGGGGAAATTACAGAATTGGATAAGTAATCCACAAATGTGGAAAAGATTAACTGCCAGCATTGCAGAAAACACTGGGGTGGTTCTGGGAGAAAGACAGCAAACCAGGACTCTCCATTAATATTGAAACCTTTCTTTTCACACCTTTAAGACACCTGCCTCCCAGTTTCATTTTCCTAGCTCTTTCTTCTCAATAGCTATGTCTATCTATATTCGCTTTGTTAATCATGGTCAGTTCAGCTGCAAGTTTGCCAATGCAAGTGGATTACTTGGTTTCTTATCAGTTCAGCTCTTCCTGCACTGCAGTTTGGCAGTCCTGGACTTGATCTCTACAGTTATTTCACTCTCCTTTTTCCTTGATGTGCAAAGCCCATCATGTCATCTCAGATGACTTTTTGAACTCTGCACTAACATATCTTTTTTATCTTGTCAAAGCAACTGTGACAAAGAGTAGCCTAAATCAGATGACTTGCATTTCAGTATGATGAGAGTTGGGTGATCCAACTTTTATCCCTCTTGTCTTGGGATTCTGTGCCCTTTACAGTTTCAAGGACATTTACATTTTTCTTAGACAATAGAGAGCATTGCTTGTTACAATTTGGCTTCTTTACTTTTCATTGCCCACATTATTTCTAGAGGAAAGAATAACATCCCTAGGTAAGATCTTACTCTCATACCCTCAAATCAGTGGGGTTGGCTTTTTCCTCATGAATGCCTTTCAGTGATGCGCTATCTGTGTGCCACTTCAAGGAGTCATTTTGGTTTAGCAATTATCTTTTGAAGCTCAGGCATTCTTTATGTTATCACTCACAGGAAACCAGTTTGCTGGGAGAAGGTACACCAAAGAAGCTGGGAAAGAGGTGAATTCTCAGTGTTGTGTTTAAGGCTGTGTTTGACTATGATCTCAAGAAATCAATGAAAGTTGATGTCACAGTCATGCATACACTAGCCTTTAATTTTCAATAATTTAAATAGCGTAAAGACAATTCTTAATATTAAAATCAGTAACCTGATTTTTTATAAAGAAATATTTCCCATGGTGTATGAGGACTGAATTAATGATTTAAATTGACTGCTTGCACAGATGACTTTTAGATAAAACCTACTAAGAAGCATATTATTTCCATGCATGGCAATTTACATGTGAAATTTCCATTAGTGATAATGGCAGTGGCACGTATAAATCTCCAGTTCCCTTTAACATTAATTGCAGTCATCTGTGTAAGTACTTGGATTTTCAATGACATTATACCCGTGGCTCTACAAAGTCAGAAGGTATCACAGCCTGGAGAGAATAAACATTAAACACTGTCATTACTGGTGGCAGGTAATAACTAAAATCTGTATCTGCACCATTGTTGAAATATAGCATCACATAAATGTGAAAAAATACTAACGAAATACGCTTGCTTAATTTACTAGGCTCTTAAAATAAAACTAGCAGACAGAATTCTGAATTAAGCTGATTATAATTTTAAGCATGCTCTACTAATACTTTGAAATTTACTAATTTACCATTTATTGAATAGGTCTGTCGAATCCACTTTAGACTTTGCTAAGTCTTCAAGAGGTAATGTTTGATTTGTAGTATGGGTTTTTGTGTGAACTTTTGTGTTAATTTATTAAAACCTGTAATTTTCAAATCATTTCTTATGAAAAATCACAAAGTGATATTTCAAAGAAAATAAAACAAAACTGCACTTGATATCTTTACATAAGCAGTACATGAAATCTGTTTTTTATTTAGCATTAATTTTACATTATATTAATTTTGAATCAGATAAGGAAGCACTACCTGATTATGATACAAACAAGAATTATCTGTTTGCATTCAGTGTCTGACAGCCAAGAGGGCTCATCCTACTCAAGTTTCCAGGAATGAACAGTGGAGGCAGAGTGCTTTTACAGTGCTAATAAGAATTAAAAACAAGTTAATTATTTGAAAAACACAGAAACAACAACAAAAAATCTTTTCCAGAATCTTATGTAAGCTCATACTATAATAAATTGACTTGCTGCTTGAGGTGTTTGCTGAGGTGTTTCTTAGAGCTTGAAGGAATTTATAGCACTGTACCCATGACAGAAACTACTCAAATGAAGTGCAAAACAACACTTGTTTCATTCTTCCTAATAAAATCCTCAAACTACAAAATTGAGGATGACTGGAATTATTTTAGATGATGTATGACAATAAAATTGTCAGCTGTACTTTGAACTAATTGAAATTAGGCCTTACATAGACTTGTAATTTATCATCAATACTTTGATTCTGAAATGCACTGTTAGAAATCAATTACTAAGATGAATGTCTTCTCATGTACGGCTAAAGTTTAACAATTAGTTAATAATGCCAAATATCTAGAATTATTACCTGATGGTGCCTATTTCTCCTTGTTGACTCTAAGAAAATCTTGAGCAAGTATCAGAATTTGACAGCAATTTTTGGATGTCAATCACCAGACAAGAGAACTGCCACCCTTCTTTTACACCTAACATCCATCAGCAGAATTATTATTTTATAAATAGTTATTCTAGTCCTCCTGGGGCATATTAAGTCTTACCAGAGAAAGTCAGCCTGGGTTCTTCAGTTGTCTTCTTTAACTACATCTAAATTTATCTTCTGCCTGCAGCTCCACGCTGGTCAGAGATAACTCATCAGACCTCTGACAGAGCCATGCTGGCAAGTTTTACAGCACACCTATCTTTAGATTAGCCTTAACATTGAGTTAAATTGCATCAGAAGTCATGGCTCCCTCGAGGTTTATTCACAAGATTGGGATTACATAAAGTACTCCTGGCTAAAGGTACAGCTTCTGTGTCTTTCACATTCCATCTACAGAAATACCTAGAGGAGAAGTGGGATAGTTTAAACTTATCATAAGTGAGAGTCCTCAGCAGCCGTTTTTCAGCTCTGAAAGACATTTGTAGACAAAGGGCACTGTGAGCTAGGACAGCGTTAAAGCAGCGACGGCCGCGTGCGAGGGAGCACAGTAAGACTCCGACAGGTGATGAGCCAATACCTGTATCTGACTGTCCCACCCCATTCTGAGGAGTGGTGAATACATGCACACAAATATGGGCCAGGACACTTTTAAACTGTAGTTTTAGTGAAGTGAAATTTTATCAGTTTTCGTGACAAAGGTATAATGAATCATTTTCTTGCAGCAGTCCAGTTAGTCTGGATGAAGGGAAGGAAGTGTCTGGACTTTTTTCACCAATAATTTCCAGGAATTATATTTTGTTTTCTCTCCTGTCTCCCTCCACATCTAGCTATTTGTTTTAAAAAACTAGAAAATATTAAATCTCTTTACTACAAGCCAGCCAGTATCTAAATAATTTTACACATTCTTTTTCATTGCAAACATTTAAGCATTTTACCACTATTTTAGGATTGTACAGTAAAATAGAAAGTAGTACTCATCTGTCCCTGTTCTGTTTAGAATGCAACTATTAGCTGTGAAGTAGAACTAATCTGCTAGCTATCTGTTTTTCTATATTGTCATGAAATGTAGATGGAGATAAATTTATGTACTTGACACACTAATACCACTTCAGTGTCTTATCAACTGACTGGAGGAGTAGGTAGGGATTTTTACACTTTAAAAGGTAAAATTGCATTTCCTACTTTCCTACTTTCACAAGTTACATCAGTAGAAATGTGGTGAGATTCACAGCAAGAGACAGAGAGACTGGATTTTTTCAGGGGAGAAACAACGAATCTGTAACGATCAAATATTTCCTCCCAGTAGACAAAAAATTGTAAAATTGAAGGTGGTTTTCTTTTTCGTTTTCCTTCTGCACAGTAAGAGATGGTAGAATATAAAATATTCTTTACAAATGTAAGAGGAAATACAGAATTTTAGTTTTGAGTCATTGCAATGATTTTACCCATTTCCCTTAGGATTTTTTAAAATTTAATTGAAAAAAGGTAACAATTTATATAATTTTCCATCTTCACATTTGATTGAGTATATGTACATTTCTTCTTTATGGAAATATTACAATTTTCTAAATCTGTTTGGCTGTTTAAACACAATCATGCATTAAAGAAAAGAACTCCAGAAATTGCCCTAATATATAGGATGGAATCTACAAGATGATCCAATTTCAACACCAAATATTGTGGTTTGCCTTACTGTCTCATTAGGTGTCAGATGATCTTTTTTCTTTCCTTATTCTATAAATTCAGGGTTAAATTCTTAATGAAATTATCCATGATTTTTATAGCTGACTCTTCTGTTAAATATCTGACCCAGAATTTTGCATATAATTAACAGATTGACAGGTCTGAGAGACAAAAATTTGTCTTGGAAATATACACATTTCTTTACAAGTGCAAGGTCTTAAACATGGGCTTTAGATTATTTGTTTTGTTTTGACCTTTCTATTTTATTTTTTTTTTGTAGTATCACCTGAAAAAAAATATTTCAGTATTAGATCTGTGAAATCTGAACTGCCCCCTTTTTTAGCTTCCTACACACTGAAGTCGTCAAACATTTATTTAGGGTTTACCTTATAAACCATATGAAGATACTGACACATCATACAGTTCCAAAATTCAGTTAACAGAATTAAGAATATGCCTAGATCTTGGCCTGGATCTTCAGAGTTTTATTGTGTTTATTGTCTTCACTATAATTTCTTAAGGTTATAAAAGAAGTGCTGCAAATGTGTCTTCCAAGAGGGCTACACTATTGCTGTCAAGTGTCTTTAATATATTGTTTTTATCTAGCCAATAATTTTGGAACATGCATTCTGAGGTACAGTGCTGTAGCACTGTGAAGGCCATTTGGAATTCAAGATGCTTCACAAATGGCAATATTTATAAACTGTGATTGCAGCCAGTGATATTCACCACAAATGAGTTTGCTCAGTATTCTTCACATTATGATTTAAAGTCCCCTTCTAGCCTCTGAGGATATATATGAGATACAATTTATTCAAAATTCAGAAATATTGCAGATGAATTACAGACTCCCATAAAAACATTAACTACCACTACATATATTGTAGATGTATCACATACTGGATTAAATAAATTGAGAATTTACTGCAGCTTACACAGAAAAAAAATGCAGTCTATTAAGTAAGCCATATTCCAAATCAGATACATAACCTATCTAATCAGATACTTAATATATTGAATCAAAATCACCACACCTGCTACATCAAATACATCACAGATTGAATGAAACGTACCATCCAAAGAGCATATCAATATTAAACTAAATCATGTTGAACAGCTACGTAATTTACTAAATTAAATAAATTGAGCCAATACAGTAGTCACTGAACCTAGCATACAGATCATAAACAAACACAAAGCTTAGAGGTTTTGAAAGAGCTTGTCACATGTTACCAGTCAGGTCTCTGTATCTTTACTTGTATCTTATCTTTAAATGAAGAAATTCTTCCAGAGACTTGGAAAATCAATTTTTAGTCATTGAATAAACACCTGGCAATTTAGGTACTACACTCGAACAAGAACTGCTATCATTCCTAGACATCCAATGCCTTCAAAAATTATATAATTAATATAAATTAGTAAATCAGAGATTCATGAAATTCCAAGTAATGACTCCCTGAAAAAGTCAAAAGAAAATATCCCATTTTGGCTGTTTTTCCTCACACCTGTTCTTATAAATCATAAGGGAAAGCAGCAAGTTGAGTGCAAGATGAGAAAAGAAAAATCTTATTTCAGAGACATTTTAAAATAAATAAGTGACATGCTTAAGGCCAGATAGCAAGTTTAGTGTGACACAGACCAGAATTTCTTCTTTAACTAATTTTCCAAAGGCCATACATTTTCAAAAAACATTTACCTAAGGCTAAGTAGCAAAGCATTAGACTTCCTGTTTTCAATTTAATTAGAGTTCTCTCAATTAGACTGGTTTAGTCCAGTAAGTTCATAATGTTTTATCTTCATTAATACAGCATATAATTTTATAATAAGCATTGTTGAAGACAAATGTAAATGAGTATAGACATTTTGTGATACATTCACTATGCTTCAATTATAAAATAAAAAGAAATATTGATTTGTTAATTATCCTTTTTTATTTTTTTTTAAAGACTTGCTTCATAAAAAAACCAGTTGTGATTCTAAATGTCATGTCAGTACTTCTGCTGCAAAATCAGGAAGGCACCATTTCCAAAGTCTAACATATAATTGTATCCTTTTTGGAGACAAGCTGAGTTACACAGAGTAAATCTGTGGTTTTAAAATAATTAATTCTTTTAAAAAGTCTACACAAGTACATCAAGCCAAATGAACAAATTAAGATTTATGATTACTACAAAAAAATATTTTAACTGGTAGTTTGTGTTTCATTTGATCTGATGTTTAAGACTCTCTAAAGCTTGAGGTAAGCATCATGTTGACTCTCAAGTTCACACAGAATCTCCTACCTTTTATGAATGGCCCATCTGTTCATTAACAAGGTTGGACTCGGTGATCTCAAAGGTCTTTTCCAACCCAGTCAATTCTGTGATTCTGTGACAAAGACATTTAGCTGGGAGCTCTGGATACCTGTTTTTTCTGAGCTGCAAACTACAAAGTTATTCTTTTTATCACACAATAAATATTTAACTTCTGTTTTCTTGAAATTTCTGTTTTCTTGAACAATTTCAGACAACACATACAGGAAAGATTAGAATTTTCATAATTTAATCTCATGTTCCCTCCCAGTACCTCTAAGTGTTAATATCCATGGAAAACCATAAAATCCTCTCCAGCTTCTCTCAGCCCATGAGAAGGAAATTATGTTATTGCTCATTAAACATTTTCAGTGCTTACCTGAAAAAGCAAGGTGGTGTTCTCTGAAAGCATTAACAAATCCTGGGGTGTCAATACATGGATAGATAGCAACTGCAGAAACCTTTTCTTTTTAATTCTCTTTGCCCCCTTAACAGGGGGACCAGCTGGAGTCTTTCACCCACTAAAGCATCATCTATAACTCAAACCAGCAATCAATACCAAAAGCAGATGTTTGATGAAAACTTCTCTTGCTTTCTCAGCTTCAGTCCCCTTAACCCACACTGAGAAGTTAAAGTAAGAAAGAGGAAAACTATTGATGTAAAGGGCAAAGTAAGGGATGAAAAAGCCATGTCAGAATTAGAAAAGGTAAACTTCTTTTTACAGAGCTCTTCAATGCAGTGGATTGAACTCAACAATCCTGTAATTCTCTAAATTAGACTGCTTTCATGTAAGGCTCAGAGTTGCTGTGTTTTGAAGAAAATACATTTGCATCCTTTAGAGACATTCAACAGTGCTTTAGAAAGCCATCTAGTGAAAGGTCAATGGTGCGAACACTGCCTTGCCTATAACCTTTCATTTCTAATGAAATGCTCTACAGACTCCTGAGGGGAAAACAGCTTGTAGAGCTCCTATAAATTTTATTTGAAAAATCAAGTTCCCACACAACACATTTAGAGAAGCTTTTTAACTCTGCTGCCCACCACCTTTCAGGAAAATCAGTAACCTTTAGCTCTCATCTTGTCTGTGCCTTAATAGCCAAGGAGGGAGATGTTTAAATTTAGTCCTGTTTTTCAAAATTGTATTTCTGAACAATTAGTTTGCTGTAGGTTGCTGAAGGACTGTCATGTTTGCAATTTTCATAGAAATATACTGTCTATTTTTACATATAGCAGGAGAAAAAGTAAGGCTGATATCAAAACACGATGCACAAAGCAGTGTGCTACTGTGTGCAACCCTGCTTTTATGGGTGTTTCTTGTAGCTCAGAGGCCCCAGTCATGAGGATCTCACTGAAAATATGGTGTTACCAATAGTTGCAGCTGAAATTGAGTAAAACACTTAATTGTGTTGCCTTATTAGTAGATTGGATTCAAAGGGGTGGTATCAGCTTCTTTTCCCAGACTTACTAGATGAAAGCAAGTAACATGGAACAGGGCAAACATTCCAACACTGAACAGGGACAGCAAACAGGAAGTAGCTTTTCATCAGTCTCAGGCTCTGCAAGTGAAATATTTAAGGGGACAAAAGTTTCTTGAGAAGTCTAATTATGTTAGTTCACACAGCGTTAAATGTCCAAGAGCTTACTTTAGCATAGGAGCTGTTTTGATAAATCTTTTCCCTCTTCATGCCAAGATTACCAAGAAAAGGATAAAAAAATTCCATTAAAGAGAAGAATGACAGGATATTTTTGATAAGGAGTTCCTAACTTTGGTGTATGATTATGCATAATGAACAGAGGTTTGTGATGTAAATGTAATGAAAAGCTCACACTCAGGATACAAGGAAGTACACATACTAAAACCTGAATTTATTTTGTAAAACTTGTAAACTGCAACCACATAAACCCCATGATAAATCAAATGCATGAAAATACCCCTTTTAATGATAAAGGGTGTCAAACTTCTCAAAAGCTCTAAAAATATGTAGAAATATATGATTTCTATATTTCTGTAGATTAGATTATAGACTTCTATATATTTCTATAATACATAGCTTTAATATTTTATGTCATTCCCACTAATACTTATAAATAAAATCTCCAGGATCCACTGAGAGTTATAAAAAGAAGAATTCTAGATATTAACTGTCATGCCAATATTTTAAGACATATGGCATACCTGATTTATTTTATTCTAAGCTGACCTAAAAAGTACTTGTTTAAAGTCGGAAAAAAACCCAACCAAATTCCTTAGGGAGCTGTTAAAACTATAACTTACATGATTCCAATGATATCTTCCTCTTACACACACACACACACACACATATATATATATTTGTACTTAAGTATGTATAGATTGTGAGTTAGCTAAAGTGAGACTTGGGAAGGTTAAATCATTTCTTTGTCATGTATAAACCAAAACCAGAATTTGTACCAGAAATTTGTGACTGGCTTTCAAGTTTCACAGAAACTTCACTCAAATCAAATTTTGTCTCACTATGGTGGGATTTCATGCTAGCATCATTCACCCTGGCAAGGCCAGGAGGCCAAGTCTATGGGCTGGGGGGTCCTAGGACACAGCATTTTACACACTAAGAGAACTAGGGCTGTGCTCTGATATCAGATAGTTTCAGAGTGAAATAAAGGCTTATTTCCTCGTTTTCCTGTGAATCAGCCCTTACTGGAGCCACCCGCTTACAGCCAGGAGTTGCGGTATTCCCACTAAATACGGCATGGTGAGCTGCTCTTCAAATCACCCAATTTAGAATACATTGCAGTCTGCTCTTTTCATACTTTCAGACATTATTAAATAGAGCCTATCTGCTTAGCTCACAAAAATAGGAGTACAGAATGCAACAAAGAAAAGATAGCCTTGAAAAAATAACTTGACATTTTGACTTTCCCCCTAGAAATAATTGGAGTCATCCTTAATTTTGCCCAGGCTGAAGAGCTAGTATATTAAATAATCAAGTGCTCTGTTACAGTGGTCTGGAAGAAATGCAGACTTACATTTTACTTTTTCTTACTTTTTTAACTACTTACATAAGACACTTGAGATTGGATATTAGGGCATTAATACCTTTTGCTGGAGAGTTATTTACTAGCTGCATTTTCTACTTTTAGGTTGGTGGCATGGATCACAGGAAAGAGTCCTAAACCATATATAAATAAAATAAAATAAAATAAAAATGTATAAATATTACTCAAAAATAGACATACACTTTAACAAGCAGCTAATCAAAACTAGTTATAAGGCATTTTGCAGATCCTTTGGGAAAGCTGAAGCATGGCTCATTAAAACAGGATAGGGAAAACAATCTGTATTTAAATTTATTTGATGCCAAGAGTTTAATCAGAGATGAGAGCTCCTTCTTACTCTATGAAAATGTCATAAAAAATAAAGGAGTATTAAAAAATTTGATCTACAGATACACATTTATCTATTGAAATGAATTACTATCTTTTGATAGATAACCACCATATGATCTGCTTTTACTATTTAAAACAGCTGCATCACCTGCTTTATAGAATTAGTAAAAAAAAAAAAAAGGAAAAATAAAAGTAAAAAATTATTATAATGTACATAATAAGTTTTGGGAATAAAAATTTATTTGCAGGCAAATGATGTGCGGGCACATAGAAATAATTTTATTCCAGGAAAATAAAATTTTCACATTTTGCTCCTGAACCCCTAGAAGGGCAGGTAAATTAATAGTCAATATTTCAACCCACTTAGATATCTGTTGAAAAAAAAAAAATAACAAAATTGATTCTCATCATGAAAAAAAGAACAAAACATGCCTGAAATGCATTTTGCATAGATTATCAGAGATTTTACATAGAATATGTACCTATATCTACATAGATATGGTTTTTGGCAATTAAGCTCAAGTTTTAATCAACTACTCTGAATTTTCTTCATCTCATCACCTTGCTATATCTCTTATCTCTTCTTTCTCTGCTACAAACTCTTGATAGTCTTACCAGTGGCCTTTAAAAATGGAAAGAATTTATGCAAAATTGTTTGAATAAGTTCTTAGAGAAATGATAGACTGTGAGGAGTACCCAAACCTCAGGGCTGAGAAATGGTGCTTGTGAGCAGGTGAGTCATTACCTGCGAGAAATGAAATGCCAGCAGCTGTGTGGGGAACTTTTACACAAACAAAGCCCCAAGATCTGGAGCCCTTCCAGGTCAGGATACAGAACCTGGCTACTTTTCTGCTTATTTCCCACAGAGTACCAAGATTAAGGCTCATTCCTTGCAGATTTAGCATAAATACTTATCAGCAGCTTTGCTGAAGTTCTGCAGGTGCTTTGGGGGGATTTTCTTTTTTTTTTTTTTTTTTTTGACTTAGCATGTAAATACATTCTTATTTCCTTGAACATTCTGTTTATACTGATAGTGCTAAACAAGGTTTTATACATCTCTCTCTCTTCCTGATAAATTATATTTATTCTGGTAAACTGGAAACTCACAAACTTTCTTAGTACTGCATTTTTTATTTTTTTATTTTTTTTTTCATTTTCCCAACTACCATGCCATTACACTGAAAGACAGGGTGAAGCACCTGGCCCATCACACCTGAAAAAACACAGGTGCCATATGAAAATTGAAGCTGTATTAAAGCAAACAAGCAATCAAACAAAGAAAAAAGTAACCTTTTTCCTTTCTTGTCCTTTACTAAGGACACTAAAAAAGTGTCGTTAGTAAAGGACAAGAGAAATCTGCTGTAGGAATTCTGAGACACAAAAAGCTGAAAATAGTGAAGGAGAGTGAAATTCCTTTCTTACTGAACCAGCCATCATGTAGGCTCACATGCAAAGCATCAAACAGCTAAATAAGAGCCAAAATTGCAAGCCTTGCTTTGACATGGACCCTGTGTGATGCTGGGTACTCTCACTGGACCTCAGCTACAAAGCCTTGTGTATCCTCATGTTGGAAAACATTTTGAAAAATACTGAAAAATCAAAATAAAATTGCTGTCATTATTAAACTGATTTCCTCTACTATGTGCTTCTAAAAGACAAAGGAATGAGAGGAATATTTTGTTTCCTTCCTGAGAAGTCAAAGATAAGGTATGGGACTGAAAAGTAATCAGTATCTTCTGATACTTGGAGTAGGACCTGTACCAAAAAAAAACCCCAAAAACCAAAACAAATCTTGACTGGGGAAAAAAAAAATTAAAAGTGAGATATATTTTTCTCTTCTGATAGAAAAACATCAACCAACCAACCAATTTGTGGTTTGTCTGGGTTATTTTCTATTATTGAGAAAACCCCATATTCTTTGTTAACTGCTAGATTTTGCCTGTGTGCATGAAAAAGCCCCCATTATACTGTTTGCATGTTATTTTTTCATCATCCCAATTCTCACCTGCATCATTCTCCCATTTCACAGAGTCCTACAGAGAGAAATAACTCCTTCTATGTGTTTAAATAGTAAAAACCCAACATGTAAACAAAAAGTGTGACACAGAAAACTCACTGATATTCTTGGCATTTGCTTTTCATTCAGATGCATCTACCTATTAAGAGTTGTCAGACAACTCCCTGTTTTCAGAAACCTCTGTCTAAATCATCTCTGGCATTTTCCACTAAACTTTTCAGCAGGAGTTTGAAATACATCACCCTGTTATTTAATCCTGACTCTCCAAAGAATTTACTTATTAGCATTTGAAAGAATCTCTTACCTTTAAAGAAACCTTTAGAGCCACAGTTCTAAAAATGCATAACACATCTTCCTCAGAACATATATTTCTGCCACAAAGATGAGTAGATATCATGTATTTCACTGAGGAAGTTTAAGTCTTTCCCTCAGTATTTCCAGACATTGGAAGTAATAAGGATGGATAACGACAGTTGCCTTTCTTGCAGTGCTTACAGATTTTTCTTCAGCTTGAACAAATTCTTTTGGTCCTCTTTTCTAGTTTCTCTGCACTATAACTAGAAGGGATGGGAAGAACTTCTCTCTATACAGTCCTACTCATTCTAAGGATGAATGAAGCTGAAATTGAAATCTGACTTTCTCAGAATGTACCAGACATAAAAGAAACATATTTTTGAATATCTGGAAATGAGAAAATCATGGGCTGGAAATTAATTTTGTATTAAATAAGAGTTGGACTGTCCTAATAAATAGGAGTCAAATAAAGCCAGGAATAGAACACATTGCATGTTTTGTCAAAAACAGAACAGCTGCTAGGCTGTACTAGACCTGTTATTAAGACTCTCAAAATCTGTTTGGAATAACACAATAAGGTGTCATGACAATTCCCATTCCAGTTTCTTCAGTTGCCATAAGCAATATAAAATCAGGTAATATTTAATTCTGTGGATTAATTTTTTTTTAAAACACTCATATTAGAAATCTTATGATCTCTATAAATATATATATTATTGACATCTTCCTTTTTGCCACAAATACTAAAATAATGAAAAGCAGTGCTCGTCTTTTTCCATTTTAATGTAACTCCCTACTGTAAACATTGACACAATCACAGCTACTATGTTTACTACTGATAAAATTGCGAATGGCCAAAGCATATCAGATGTTTCTGCATTTATTCACATCTCAGAAAGATGTCTAGACTTTTATGTTTCAAAGCCACTCCCGAAGACTGGAGCAGAAAGAAACCAAAGGTTCCCAAGTGACCATGGTATAGCAGTACTTTCTCTTCTGATACAATAACACCAGGAAACAAAAACACACAAGCAAACAAACAAGACTCTTTCTGAATAATTTTTTTCAGTTTTAACATTAATAAAACAATGTCCTCCCTAGACAATGCCTTTTCTTATTAATTGAGCCTTTGGGTGACATTCTGACAATATTGGTGTCCAGAAAGTAGACACTATTCCAGGCTCTGGCTCCCAATGCAAACCCCTGAGAAGAATTTCAGCTTCCTACCAGGGAAAACTGCAGATGCACAGATCCATTTTACTTTATTTTTTCTCCTTATTATCTTGCTTTTCAGATAAGAAAATCAGGAAGAGAAGGACAAATTATGTAAAAACAGAAAATAATTAACCAAAAAAAGTAAGTTCATAGTGAAGATGAGAAAAAAAAAATTTACCAGATAGTTTCTTGATTTAAAAAAGGTAAAAATTAAATTCTAAATTGAAATACATGAATTTTCTTTGTTTTTATTTGACACTGTCATATAAAAATGAAAAATAATTTAATATAAAGTTGTTTAAAACCATTCTTTATAAATTTCTATGTTTTTAAAAGAGAAACAAAGCCAAGATTGTGTCTTTTTTCCATTTGCTGGATTTCATTTGTTACTTATTTTTATAAGCTGTATATAAATGACTATCTAATAAAGGATTTATGACCACTGAAAAGCAGTTACAAATGCACAAGCTGAACATCAGGTGAGAGGTTCAGGTAGTGCTTACAGGCCACTAAAGGGGGAGAACTTTTCTTCATAAGAAACAGAGCTGTTGCAAAATTGTCATAATCCCACCTATCCAATCCCAGCTGGCAATGTTCTTGAGAAGGGTCTCTGCAAATAGTAAGGAGAAATAAGGAAGAGTAAGGAAGAAATTGTAGAAATTTGAATTGGGTAAAATTTAAATGAGAAAATTGTAGGAAACCTTTATTCTTGTGTGCAAACAACACCAAGCATTTTCTGTTGTTAATCTTCTTTGTAAAGCTGATGATCTACAGGGGTTTTTTTATGTGCTCTAGGAAATTGTGATTAAAATTAACATCAGGTAAGAGACTAAAACCTGTCTTGAAATCAGGAGGGGGTAGGAGGAATTTCTATACGAAGAATATACAGAAGATTTTTAGTTTAGTAAGTTTCACCTTAAGGGATTATCTGCTCTCCTTAGACTGTTTCACTCACAGAATGCAGTAAAGTGCTGCTACCATGCACTTAATAAATTTTGATTGTTGTGCAAAGACCCCCTGAGGAAAAATGTTCTTTCTTAGTCAATCCAAAGAGTTTGTAAAGAAATGTATTTTAGGGAAAGTCACAATTTTCTGTGTATTTCTCCAAAGTGAACATTTTAATTCGATGTCAGCTGATCTCCAAAATATTTGAATAGAAATATGCATGTTTACATGAACAACGCACCATTACCTCTGTTTCTTTTTCCTGAAGAGGGTCCTGTTTTTTTAAGTGATATGTTTGTTTATACCCAGGATAAATAAGCAGTATAAATTTTGCATATAGCAAATTGCATTTGCAAGTGCACAGATCAGATTGTTTCACTTATCCCTTGTTCCTTCAGTGGTAATGTCAAAATATTTCAGAGTAACATCTTCTTATATATATCCAAAAAGGTCTGTATGGGACCAAATTTGTTTCCACAGGGAAGCAGGATATTTGCATGGCACTACATCACTAAATATTGTCTCTTTTTCTACTTTGCTTTTTCTGTAGCCCAAAACAGTGTATGATATTTATTGATAAACCTGATAGAAAAGTGTACATTTGCCACAGATAATGAGTTTCTCTGGTTAGAAAAAAAAAAAAAAAAAAAGTTACTATTGATAATAAACATTGTCCAAACTCTTAAAAAAGCCCCAAACAACAACAACAAAAGAAATCAAAACAATGCCACATATTTGCTTTTGTCCCATGAATGTGTAGAAACTGAATCAGGGTCATAACCTCAGTTGCTGAAGAAAAGGCTTCCCTTGCAGAGGCTGGTCCTGAATGGAAATTGTTTTATTTGAGGATTGTAGCACAATGTTGGGTATTATTAGGATTGATTGTCTCCATAAATATCAATAACCTTGATTTGAGAAAATGTGTTGAACTATAATGAAACCTGAAATGGGAGAAGTCAATTGATATGAAAGGGAAAAACCAAAACATACATATATGAATAAACATAATAAACTGAAGAAAGAAGAAATATGGGCAGTTGTATCCTTTATATGAGCATTAGAAAACCTCATTAAATATTTTGTACACACTTTTCTATAAACAATGTTAGTTAGTGTTTGGTGTTTCATGTGGCAGAGGTGTCTTAATTTGTACTAGAACATGGATGTCAAATGCAAAATAAAACTTAGTAGACTGGCTTGTTGTATTCCAATAATATTCCCTTATTTCACTTTAATTTTATATAAATGCTAGGAGGGACAATTACACTGTTATTGCAGTCCCCATTTAATTTCTCCAGCAAAGCCTGTTATTTATTTACCACCTTCTCATTGGGTTGTTTTCAGGCCCACATCCCTAGTTAAATATAACCCTTTCTGCTTTTGGTGACTGTTAGGATATTTCCTAAGATAGATAGATAGATAGATAGATAGATAGATAGATAGATAGATAGATAGATAGATAGATAGATAGATAGATATTAGATAGATTAGATATTAGATAGATATTAGATATCTGAATAGCTATCAGTGAGGCAACTGTGACTCCTTCAGAGTTAAAAATGAAAATTTCTGACAAAAAAAGAAAGCAACAAGTGATACATATTCCAAGTACTAACACTTTCTGCCAGATAGGCAGCAACATTTAGATGGCACTTCCAATTGCCATCTAAATGTTGCTGAAAAATATTGAAAGAGCATTTTGTCTATCAAGATTTTCTGGGTAAGAGCATTCAATACAGAGCACTGTGTGAAGAAAACTTCACTGTGTTATTTTTTGAGTAGTACAAATCGTTTACAAAATCTAAGTTTTAATTACCTTGGAGATTTACAGTACTGATTTGGCAGATCTCTCCCTGTTTTCATCACAGCAGGAAAAGGCGAAACGGCCTAATAAAGACAGGTAAGCATAATTGTTCATTACACATTACAACTTCTAGAGGGGATTTCACTTGCTGCTGAAGGGTTGAGACAAGCTTACACTACAAGAAAATCCTAAATTAACAAATTCTCTTATATCTTGAAGCAGCAGTATGAAATGTGAAGGCACTCTAAGGCAGTGCTCCCCTAAACCCTGACTTCCAGGGTTATCAGACCACTCTGCTGTGGCTGCCAGCTTTGACACTGACAGAAGAACATAAAATAAACCTTAAGTCTGAGACTGACAGTGAGAACAAAGAATGTTACTGGTGTCAGCATGATGCTTCCTGACTACTGTTAAACAATAGGAGAAGCCTGGCAGTTTCTGGGCACGAGATGGGATATTTTTTCCCTAATATATCTGTTAATTTTTAAAAACATAACAGTGGTATCATAAGCAGATCAATCAGATCTGCTTATGTTGAAATAGCATAAAAATCCTGAGCTCTTTCCCTGTAAAGAAAAAATAGCTGAATAAAGCAATTATGTTTAGAGGCATTAATGAATGCAACCCAAAAAGCAATCTCTTCCTAAAGGCATCAGTCAGTTTTGCAAAGAAATAATTCATTTTCTTCTGGAAGAAATAGATGATTTGAGTCTTAATTAACAGCATTAACTCAAAAGAGGTATTAAGAAAGAGAACAGAGAACAAGAACTGAAATGGAATCATTATGTCTATAGAAGATTAGAAGCCAAAGTGTTAGAAATTTGTAAGACAAATTTGCAGTGGGTGATGATCAGAGTATATTTGGGAGAAAAGGGGAGAACAGAGCAGGAAAGGGAAATGGAATATTTATGGAATGATGGAAAAATGAACTAAAATGGAACAAAATAATCAGCCCAGTCAATGATCTGCTAAATTTAACTTCAAATGGAATCTTTATTCTTTATACCCTTGGTCTTTTAGACTTTATTTATTGGTACCATAATGTATTTCAGGCTATCACCCGAAAAAGGAGGTGCAAAAAGAGTAAATCTAATAAGAACAAGCATGAAAGAAAATGGCTGCTATGTGTCTGGTGTGACTAATAGACTTTTGTTAAATAAGGACTAAACGGATGACATGAGTGATGCATGAGTTTGACTGGCACCATCACAAGATTTTATATGGAAATACTTTCAGTATTCCACCCTGAGCAGATGTGTCATTGATTCTGCATGAAGATTATGCTATACTAGCCAGTGACAATTCCTGACATGTACTATTGCTGAGCACTGGAAAAACAAGTATCACCAGAACTGTGAGAAACTCCCTGGTGTAGAATTGGCTCCTGTCAACTAGAATTCTCCCAAACACCTCCTGGCCCTGTTTCAGGGCCTGAACAATACAGGCTGCACACCCACTGTCAGTCTGCACAAAGTCATTTGGGTTTGGCAGCTCAGGAGCTCCATGCCACATTAGTTTCAATACCTGGGAGGGGATCCTGGACTCGTTAGCACAAATGTAGCCTGACTCCAGAATATACAACAACAGTGTGTATTCACAAAAGCTGTTGTGTCCTTTCCTCCTGTGACTCCAATACAACTTTGTAATAACAAATAGTAAAAGGAACAAGTTTTCTCTGAACCACTAAGACATTTTTATTTCTTCTTCTTTACACTGATCAATGTTAATTCTGAAATTTTCCTGTTATATCCTTTAAAGCATTATAAAAAAAACATGCAAGGAAAAAAAATCTAAATTTTTTTTTCATATAAATTACACAGTCTTAGAACTTTATTAAAAACACAATATTGGCTGTGTGCAGGAGAGGAGAAAGCAGTTGAATTCTGAGACAAGATAGCAACTGCAATGGCAATTTTAATGTATAAAAAAAGTCACCGCAGTGATGAGCATCATGTATGATGCTACAGTGGTTGTTATCAAGACATCCCACTTTTGCCTTGGGATGTTATTGCAGAATTCTCTCCCTTATACCCCAGTAAGTATTGCTGCCAACTCATATAGCTGAGAATAATTAGACAATATGAAAACAACAATAAGACATAACTGAACTATAAGATCTATTAGATAATTCATAAAGGACTATCAATCTGTTGTCATGCAAGTTAAAACTTTATTGAGCCATATCTCTCAATTTTAGATCCTTAGAGCAGAAACAAAGATCTGAATGTCTTTTCCAAAAATAATTTCAGATTTTCATCAAGGGTAAAGCTTGTTCTCATTCAGAGGGGAAACAGGTAAATCCTGTACATTACAGAACGTCCACTCACACGAGCTCACACTGGTGACCAGATCCCAGTGTTTCCATCTCTTACATCTCCCTACACAAAAACCTCAATAGGTCAAGAAAAATCTCTTTTTAACACTGCAATACGTGCTGTTAATGCTTTGGTGACAATGGCACCAGGGAAACATTTGCCTTGTCTTATTTATATCTGCTTGCTTATCATATTTCTACCTTTCTTTACCTTCCTTCCCCTTCTTCCCCAGACGAGAGAGTGTACCCACACTTGTGATGGTAGCTATTGCTTCTCTCTGGAGACTGTGAAATATTGAAAAGAGAAGAAAAAAATAAAACACACAAAATAGAAAAAGAAATCCTCAATCAACTCTTAGGGTAAAAATAGCCAAATGCTGGTAGAAAGTCTTAAATTTGATTCTAGTAATCAGTAGGCATTTCCACCAGTAACATAATGTGGGTCAAAAGGATGTGTTCAGTTTTCCAGTGTAGTAGTTAAGAGGAGAAAATAGTAAGGAAAAGAAAAAAAAAAAAAAAAAAAAAGAAAAAGTAGGAGAAAATAGTGCTGCAAATTATAGCTATTATTTCTGAAAACTTATGAGACTGTTTTCTCAATATAAAATAAAATATAAGAAACTGCTTTAGAAATATATCTTCCTCTTTTTGTCCATACATGTGTTTATATATCTCTGTGTATATATAAAACTTCTACAACTAAAATCTCTAAATTTCACATTTTCTTAAAAATAATCAATAGTTATGAAGGGAAATGTCTTCTGTTCTCTTTCAAAGTGAAGGATATTTAAGGTGAAAATATCGGCCTCATCCTTGTTCTAGAATTCTGATTGTCAGATTTTGTTCTAAAAATGTGTGAGTACATCGGATAGAGTTTATTCTTGGGAAGAGAACATGTTTATTGAAACTAGAAAGTGACATTGAAACTAGAAGGTTCCATGAAATAGACTTGATTTGAAGAAAATGAAATGGCAATATTTCTGAGATCCAAAGAGAAGCATCCATCACCATAATCCCATCAAATTTTTATCCTCAACCAACAATACCAGTACCTACAATAACTATTGATTTTGTTCTAGAACAAGTCAGAACATGTAGGTAGGAGCATATGCTCGAGTGTCCCTGTACATTTTTTTCCACTGCATCTGATTCGGGCAGATAAAATGCTCAAATAAATCTATTTAGGATTTTTCAAAGGAGGTAATCTGTTACAGACCAAATGTTCTAAAGGAAGAACAAGTCAGGATCAGGTGTACGAAACTAAATTGTTGAAATTTACAGCATTATGCCCAAAAAGGATATTTCATTTAGTCAGAAACTTTCTGACAGCTCACCACCAAGACAGCTGCAGTGTTTTATAGTATGCAAAGTATTGAAAAGGTAAAATATCATCAGGTATTACTCTATCTGATAAACATGGTCAGAAGCATACTTTTACTCCTCTTCAAACAGACCCCCATCAGCTGGAAACTAGTGTCCTGTAATTACACACCTTACAAGGGAGACATGGTAATGGCCTCTGTGTACTCTGCTAGTCTATCACAATGCATTCTTGACTGCTACATAAGAATAAGCCAGAATTCATGAAAATGAAGACACACATTCAGAAAAAATGCATGGATTTCTGTCACGCATGTTTTAGTTTAAGGAAGATTTTCTCTTTTGTTATTTATATTTTCCTTCATGTTTCTACTTCTTTTATCCACATGTGAATTATATGCATGCAGTACTAAAATAAGGGTAGAAGAAGGGGCAGAAAGTGATTAAAAAGTTGAAGAAAAAAATCCCAAATATTATCTAAATACAGACACAAAATAACTTTAATCATAACAAATATTTACAGTTTAGATGCGACTAATGTATCTATTTTCTTACTCGTGTATATTTAAACTTTTAATATATACTAATTCTTAGTAGATAAAAAGCTTTTAAGACCATCCCTCTATTATCATTTAAATATTACAGAAGATGCTGAAATCTCTGGATTTTGGGCACTAGTCATAATATGTACACACACAGAGTTTTCTAGCACTGAAATGGAACGTTCCCAGACTTGCAGCAAAGCCTCTGCCTAGTCTGACTATGGGCAGCAGCAAGCACATAATAACATCTCCCCCTTACTTTAATGGTTACTATGAGATGAATACGAACAGTCATTTCCACTTTCAGAGAATTTTGTTGCTTTAACACAGCTGTGTTAGCTACATCAGTGCTCATGAAAATATATGCTACTGTTCTGGTAACTCCCCCAAACCACCTTGAAAATAACACATAGACATGAAATGTCTAAACCTTTCTAATATTTTTGTAAGTCAGATCATGCAACAAAGGATTCTTCATTTTCTGATATTTTTCTTACTGACAGTAATATAAATAATGGTAGATAATCCAGAAAATATTGTTTATTAAGAGAAACAATAACACTTTGTGGCATTACATATTAGCCTCTTAGAAAAATTATTTCAACCATTAGCAAAAAATTCCTTACAAAATACCAGGAGTCAGCATTCTCTACAACATCTGCATTTCACCACTTAAGAATTCATTCATTAGAGCTCAGTTCTAATAATTTTATTTCTTACTCAACACCTGAGTAGGTAAACATCTTTTAACAAGTCAGATGAAAAGCTTTGTACATAGCAGTATATTTTCTAAAAAATTTATTTCTTAGTTGTAAAGTTAAGCCTTCAATTAAAAAAATATTTGATATGTATGGTTGTTATTATTATTTCCATAGCCTGATGTGCCAACATGCCCAATATTATACTTCCAAGTAAAGTATAAACTTCTGCTTTCTTTCACTTTAATATTCTGCCACTCTTACAGCTCTATTTCCAATAAAATCTCCATGAGTACTTAAGCAGCAATAGTAATAAATAGAAGTAAATAAGGGTAACTTGTATACTATTGTTTTCTCTAGTCCCAGCACTTTGGACTATGTTACTGAGTCTGGTGATAAATTTTTTATAGTTCTGATTGTATCTTCAGCAATACAAAATGTATGTACTTTTTATCTGGTCTATAAAAATGCATAGAAGGAATGGAAGGAATGGATAAAATTATTTCATCTGGTTTAGTGCTAAGGCCAAGAATTTAAGGAATCATATCTGGTACAAGCCACCCTAACTAAGTACATATACTGAGAACAGGCAAAGAAAAATTTGTTTCTTTGATCAACATGAATGGACAGCCTGTCAGTAATTGTGTAAGAGAGGTGAGAAAAAGAAGATGGCAGTTTCCAAACATCTTTTAAAATAATGTCCTATTTAATTGGTAAAAGAATGGAGAAGAAATTTCTGCTGAATAGAAACATCTTGGAATTAGAAGTTGATTTTTCCTGAATATATGTAGATTTCATATAATATGTGAACCACACACACTTTAGCTCATTTTCAGAATAAATACAATACAACTGTGTTGTCCCTATATTCACTTGATCACAGAAATGTCAAAGATGTGAGGTACCCCATGCCTGTATAGCCAACAGGCTTTCAGGTATCTAATGTTTATATGTAAATTAAGTTCAGGTGAGACAATGGTGTTTTATGATATTTATTCATTTTTATTCCAATTTTATTCCAGGGAAAAAAATCAAAGATATTTATTCTCTTTATTTAGTGCTGAGAGAAACATTTACTTTGCAGAACATTTCTAAAAGTCCCTCTGAAATGGGTGGATACTCAGTCTTACCATAAGACATACTGTCAGAGTACCATTTTGTTAACCATCACATATTTCAGGTTTTACAGTGAAGTTACTGAAACTGGTAATGACACTCTTTCCATCCAAGTCACCTACTCTGCCAGAAATTCCAAAAGTTCATTGCAACTTTAATTTGAGTAGCTATCCTTGATCCAGCACTTCATATTCGCAGTGAAACTCGCTCAACCTCCCCAAGGAATGTTAACCAGCTTTATAATTTTGTCAGACTTAAAGAAAGACACCGCAGATGACTTTAAGGACAAGGGCTGTCTCTCTTACCAGAAACCCTGGAGTCTCCTCTGTAGCACAACATTTTATGATTCACAATCTGTACATGTTAACATGATAGAAAAAATGAGGAGAGGAAGAAGGGTAAAAAGAAGCTGCAGGTGAAGCTCAGAATATTGGTGAGCTGATCAGTGAATTAAGAGCTTCTCAAGATGTAAGTAATCTGACAGATAACAGATCACTTGTGCTCCCTTTTCCAGTACCTTCCTTTCCTAGAAGTGAGTCTCAACAATCTGCAGCCCCTACATAAATCCAGCATGCAACAGAAAAGCTTATGCACCATTTTAAGTGATAGACAAAAAGCATGAGATGGGAGAAGATATTATATGCCTGGATTTTGCTTAAATTTGGGAAGAAATTCTGTCTCTGATGGAAAAAGCAGCTGCTTCTCATCAGGGTGAGCTTATGTGTGGTGGTCTGGAGAAGGGGCTGTCTTTGTTATTGATGGCGTATTTATGTACATTTATTTTTAAATGACAGCTGTCTTAAGCTGCTCAGTGTTTGGACTGTGAAGTTAAGTCTCAGGAGAGATGGATTAGATGATAGAACACCAGGGAGTCAATCAAAAGTTCACATTATAAGTGGTTTTACCCTATAAGCTCTGAGAACTTACCACAAATCTTCCCAGCACATCATTTGCTAGCTACAATTGTTTTTAAAATCCTACATCATAATATATATGTAGATACATATACAGAGACATAGACATATACATAGAGATCAATATATATAGATATATAGATTATATACAGATATGATATGTTTCATATTACTGGCATGCATGCAGTATGAATACTCAGGAATATGGTATATTTCATGTAACGACTATATTGTTTTCTTCTTTCCTAATGAAAATATTTAATAAAGACAAAAATACCATATAAACCACTTAAATGTCAAATATCATCTTAAACCATGTGCATTTGTCAAGAATTCTTGCCTGATATGCAGTCCTTTTCCCAGACAGTAAGTCTATTGCAGTGCCCTCCATTTTTTCTATTATATTATCTTGAAATAAAATCTTAAATGATACTAGTCTTTGAGATATTTTTGGAAGGAACAGGGACAGAGGGACATTCTAATTAAATGTACTCATTGTCGATGGCAATTCAACATTTTCACTTCCATAACTCCACTAAAAAAGTTCAGATGAAACATGATTCTTAATAATCAGAGACACAAGAACACTACAGAGCTGGAGTTTAATATTATTTTTTGACTTGACTCTGTTGGGGAATACTTTTTTCCCCTGAAATATATTCAATAAAGGAATAGCAATCAAACTGCTATAGTAAACTAATAGATATAATGAAACTCTATTAGCACCCAGAGACTCCTAAAAGTGCAAGGAGACAATATCTTAATTTAGAATCAATTCTTTCATAAATTCATTGCATTCCTCTTTCATAATTCTCACATGCAGTCATGGTACAGCACATGTAAAAGCAATGGGTGAGAAAACAGGGGGTTCATTTAAGTTATTATTTTATCAGTAGAGGGAGGAGTTTTTGATCTTTAGGAAGTCATCAAAAATGTCACTTCTGATATTTCCAATTCAATCCCTTTTTGCATTTGAAGCCTTATACGCCCACAGACATTTCTGTGAGGTATGTGATGTTTTCTGGGAGGATGGAGATTGGCTCTCACTGGGAAGCAAGAGAGGTGATCTATCAGCAGTTTAGAAGACCAGTTCTGGGTTTTAATGGGAAATGCAGTGGTGGGATCCTCCTGTCAGCAGGGACAATAGCCTGAAAGTCTACATGGAGATATCATCAGTTATTGCAGACTCACCCCAGCGACTCCATCCTCACACAAAGAAGGGGAACAAGTTTCCTGGCCCTGAAGGAAAAATACCAGCATATGAGGAAATTATGAGGTTAACAGCTGTGCATTTTTTTGTATATTATTAGTTTTCAGTCATTAAAGAATATGTTTGAACAAGTTTACTTTCTGACTCTTACAGAGAATCTACTTTATTGGATCCAGCAGGGCCACCAACTCATATATGGTGCTTAAAATGGGCTTTTTATCTCATTTGATCTGACTAGAGCTACAAACCGTAAAGGAACCAGAACCCTTCAGCAAATGTGTACTCAGGAGGGAGCCCTGAAGCGACCTCTTTTGGCCAAATGCTGCTCTAAATGCTCTACCTGAATCCTGGAAAACATCTCATTTTGATCATGGTTTTCAGGGCATGCTGAAGGCCAGCTGCTCCTGCTGGGGCTGGCTGAGGAGGGAGTTAGCTCCCATTAATAATTAAACATATCTTTTCCAGCAGTGCAGTTCATTCTTATTTGGGGGGAGAAAGGAGGAAGAGATCTCCAATCCCCCAGCTTAGTCCGATGCAAAGTTTGATCCCTGACTTTGAGTGTTTCATTAGCAGGCTGGGAGATCATGATTCACATAGCTCTAGTCCCAAAAAGTTCTGCATTTACTATTTGATGCATTGATCCTTTCACTTAACAGCTAGCCCTTAAGCCATAATAACTTACAGATATATGCATATATTCTACAATACTCTGAAAGGCCTTTTTAAATATTCATTCTATTCTGCTAAATAAGCAGCCCTCCTTTCCAGGAGGCCTGTGATTAACGCTCCTTTCATCCATCACCACTATACACTGCCTTTGGGAAAGCCTGATCCGCTTGCTGCTCCAAAAAATCTAACTTGAACCAGAACTTATTTTCCCTGCTTCTGCTACTGCCAAGTTTCAGGACTTTAGGCAAACCACTTGACCTTGCTGCATCTCACTTTCCTCTCCATTAAAATGAAGATAGTGCCTAGCTTCATAAAGCATGTCAGTTCTACAGATTAAAATGAAATGCTATGGATGAGTTTAGTACAATGATTCTATACACCACGGAAATTTCATCCTTTAAGACGATGCCAATGACAAAGCTGTCAAGCCAAAACTGCTCCTGGCAGCCAAAATCTTATATCAGCACTGTGGCCCAGTGCCATCAGCAGGGCTGTAAGTAAGGGAAAGGATGCATTTATTCAGTTCACTTGACAGGATCATCATCAGTAGCTGGACTACCAGGCTTCTTTTTTTTCTTTTTTCGTATGAACACAGACTATAACCCAGTCTTAATTTATACAGGTAATACACAGAAATACAGGAGGTGTGCAGAGAATTCTCTGTTAAAAAGCAAGTTGGCAGCACAACACGCTGTTCAGAAATAGTTCTAATACCAGCTTTAATCTAATGCTGCTTTAAAATGGTGACCTGCCTATTTGGCTAACTATTCTGAATACTGTCAGATAATTATTTCTAAGTGGCAGAAGTTTAATTGTATGGTAGATTAATGAGTAAAAGGCTTCTTGCTGTTGTTTAATAAGTATGAAGAAAATACACTTTTCATATACTGTAGTCAAATTGCATAAGCAATAAGTGCACATTAGATGTTGTATTTATTACATCAAATCTGTGAACACTGCTAATACATTAACATTTAAAAAGGTAGCCCATGGCAAGTCAATTTCACAGCAATTAAAACTGAAAAACTGGTAATTGACATTTGATAAGTGTGTTAATTGACATCAAGCTTGCAATAGCTAACATGTTAAATGTCAATTAAATCCATGTGTTTTTACAATTAGAATTTATTATTAAAGAATCAAATTACAAAATGTTGGTTATGTCAGTTTATGTTAATTATACAAAAACTACATTTATAGTGGAAAAGTTTCTTCAGTCATCAGCAACATTTTAAAAATTACCCTATTTTTTAACATTTTGCATTGCATATGTTGTCTTTTTTTTTTTCTGATTTAGGTGTAATGGGGAGAGAGAAGTAGATTAAAAATGTAGAACCACTGGTCCAATCTTTTCTATAATTTTGAAAGAATACATTGTGACTAAAGTCTATATTAAATTGGGTAAGGATTCATTAAAGTCAGGAAATTAATATTTTTTTTTAATTTGCAAAAAGCTCAAATTAAATCCAAAAAGACAGCAATTAATTTATTTTTTTTTACTGATACCCTCAAATACAAATACTAGTGACATTTATAGAGGTCTGCATTAACAGTTCAAGTTTTGTAAAAATAAGTTTCCTTTAATTTTCACTATTTTTATATTTTTAGCTTCAAATCTTTGGCTGCTGGTTTGGTATTTGAATAGACACTCCTTTGTGCATTTTAAGATCACCACCAACAAAGGTCCCCTTACCTAACAGAATTAAAATTGGTCTTATTTGTTTGTTCAGAACAGTTGTTTCAATTGTCACTTCTGCTACTGCAAATTCTAAAGCTTACTTTGCTTTTAATTTGACACTAATAAGGAAAAATTGGTTTTGTGTCCACTAATTTCCCAACTTGTCACATGTTCATCTCCATTTGGGACAACATGCAATGCTATCTTCCTCCACTGTGAGAATGAAAATTAGGTTTACACTAAATAAGATTTTGTAAGGAAAGAATGTTTTGGCCTGACAATATCTGTGATTGAATTCTTAGAGAGAGGGGAATGTTGAGCTGAACATATTTAAAAATGTTCTTCCTTTGAAGTCTGAAGTGCAACACTGTTTGGTACCTTTAAATTAAAATTGATCTAACAAGGCAGAGTGGCAGATTTTTTAAAATTACTTTTTTATTTTTAAGGAGTTTATTTTCCCTTTGTCAACCAAATCTAAAATTCAGGAAAAAATGGTGTACTTCAAAATTCTTACAGAACTGCAGCACCATTAATGAAAGAAAAGCAAAAAGACATGATCTGGAGGGAAAAAAAGTAGAAGAAGAAAAAAATTGAGGGGAGGTGGTAAAAGGCTGTTCTATAAGCAAATGTAAGAGTTCAAAGTATTTTTTTAAATACCTGTTTAGTAAAATCCCATGTCATTGGCACAGAGTTCTTCTATAGGTGTGCATCTCATGTACTCTTAGCCAAAAAATTTAACAGTGGCCTTTTCCCAACATCATGACAGAATCACAAGGTTCTTGGTGGATAACAATTCCCACATGGCTCTGTTTAATTTAGCTCTGATACACTAACTGTGCCTCTAAGGTCTACAGATTCTCTCAAGCTTGGCTGCAAGTGGCTGTGTTGCTTTGTTCATGCCATATTCCCTTGCATGACCACATGCCCACAGCAGACAGAACAAGAAAACCTCTGCATGTCTTGGCTCTGACAGAGGTCTGCACAAATCATCAAGGACTTGAAATTTTATGTACCATATGTGTAAATATATATATTAGTTACAAAAGAGATTAGTACCTCAGAAATTATTATTTAAGGATAGCTAGACCTCCTTGATTTATAACCACATGAATATTGGTACAGAGCAATCTCAAATCCCTTGTGCTTCTTTCATTCTTAATTCCTGTACAGCATATAAATCCCAGGAGATGTGAACTCTCCACTAAGAAAGGGATGAACAGAAGAATATTAGAATGTAAAGTGTACCTCACGGTGTAGGCTGGACTGCCATAATGGTCCAACGTGCTGAAAGATTAGAAACAGTTTTAGAGCATTAAAAAAAAAAAAAAAAAAAAAAAGCTTCTCAAAAGGCAACAGCAAACATTGCAAAATTTGCAGTCCCAGTTCATTAGAAGAAAAAAAAATTCCTCCTAAAACTCTCTCTGAAGAAGATTCATTGTTGCCCAGAGGTTGTAACATTTGTCTGGGAAAAGTTTTTTTGTTTAATTCGGGTACTATTCACCCAGCATATACAGATACTGCACAGCCATTTTCTGTCTCTCGTGCTTCTTAATGGGATCTAGTGTCATAAAGAAAGAGGCGTTGAAACAGAAAAAAAGTGGACCTATAGCCTTGGGCTTTCTGATCTATGTGAGTAATGCAAAACCCAGTTACCAGCTCTGCTGGGCTCTTGCTCTTAAGAACACATTCTCTTTGCAAGTGTCTCTTTCAACAGCTTCTTCTTCATACTCTTATCATCCTTGTCAAGTCTTCTGCTGGTTAGTGAAAACCAACATGACAGAAATCAGCATTTTCCTAATTATACGTTCATGGAATATCTCTGATCAGAACTAGACAGTTCCATCTGAAGAATAAATCCTCAGCTTTAAATTCTGTGCAGCTTTGTGGTGCTTCAATAGCCAGTTTTTTGGGCCACTCTTACATGAGTAAGGCTGGAGGAACCTTTCAAAGCTCCTCTGTAACATCCTTTATATGGCTTTTCAAGTATCCTCATAAATTCTGCTTGTGATATGAATACACTTGAGATACTAAGCTTCTCCACAGATCTAAAATTCCATCTTATATACTACAAGGCAAGACATAATAAATCAGGAAATGTTACAGCTCTTAGCTATGGAATTCCAGTGAAAATGCATACAGACCTACTAATTCAGGTAGTTATTTCAATTTAGGAATAATTTCATGTCATTTAAAATATATGGTTTTTAAAAGTTCATTTTTTAATTCTGCTCATATATTAATATTATGGGTGATACTAACACAAATATTGATTGCTCAACCAGTACTTGAGAATCTCTGTCAATAAAAAGATATTTTTAGCATAGACTTAAAGATTATGTTCAGGTTTATTTATTTCTTAACCTGGATACCTCTGCCTACATATATGTCACCTAAATCTTGAAGATTTTCTGAATAGCAGCTAAAGGAAACAGCCTTTCATCATCTGGTGCATAGATGCAAGTTTTGTCCCAGATATTGTCACCCATTTTAAGTTATTGCATTCCTTTCAGTGGCTTTGGTACCAGAACCCAGGTGGTCGATGCTAAACCTGACATCCTAATCTCCTCTGACTATGTGACTTATGTTTTTGCATCCTTTCCTTTCCAAGGGCAGAAGGTAAATTGTTTTTCTTGCTTCCAAGGCCTTTCAGCAACATTTCTCAGTTCTGTGGAGGGTTAAGAATGAAAACAACATAGATTTTAAAATATTTTCTATTACATAAAAGAGGAGGTAGACAACAGGAATTATAAGATCCATTAATGTTAATAATTTTAGATATAATTAATTTCCTTCAAAATTTTATCATTTTTATCCCTAGATCTATTATTTTTAGTGACAGAAATGCAGAAATAATTTTTAATTTTTTTTTTCTGTCTCTGAAGTCTTTAGAATAATTTTCTTCAGCTTAATAAAGTTGTTCAAAATATCTGCAACATTCTTAGGCCCAGCATTTAACAAATTCAAATGAATCTTCAAAGTGCTCAGCTTATGAGATTTGCAAAATTAACTTTGTTACAGTATACGAAAAAATACAGAGCTAATAGGTATTTTCCAAATGAATGGAGTTAATTTCTAGTATTAAACATTATGTATCCTGCCTCAGAAAATTCTGGCTTTCCTGAAGATGGGTTCTGTAATAGAGACAGATTTCCATTGCCTCTACAGAAAAATATCAGACAGTACTTGATAGACTGCATATTGTCAACATGCTCATTTCAATATCTACCTGGTTTTGAAAAGTGAATTTTGAAGGACAGATCCTATTTACACAAATGCAAGCCTTGTTCTACTTAGAAGCCCTGCTTGAAGGCTGCCAGGGTCATGTTCTCATCCTTTCAGTTTTGACTGAAAGGAAAAAAAAAAGGAAAGGATCTTTGAAAAAAATAACTTTCTGCTTTATAATTAGGGAACTTGGTTTTGTAACACATCAGGTATGATGTGTAATGGAGTTTTGATGTAGAAAACCCTATTCTTTTATCTCAACACAGAGTAATCTTATGTAGAGATTGAGGGCTGGGGCTGTTTGGCTTTTTCTTTACAAATATGACATTCTGACTGTAAAACAAGAAGGTAAAATTTTATTAAAACTTTATTAGCCGCTGATGAGAGCAAGGATATTCTTTTTTTATTCACATTTTCTACTTCTGTTTGTTTTTTCTTCTTATTTCTCCTTTCTCCTTCAGACAGCCTTTAAAACAAGGGCTTTCATATTTCACAATCAAAACATAAAACTGTCCTACATGTCTAAGCATCTGGTTCTTTCACTGAGTAGTAACTTATAAATTCCTGAATCTATGTAACACAAGTAATCAAGTCAATAGTAACACAGAAGTAAATGTTATAGAGTACCACACTTTCTGATATTTACTGGGTAGATATCATTTTTACTCATCATTCATACCTGCCAAATATAAGATGCAATATTGCCCTGCATCCACAAGTATACTTACAAAATCATCTCATCTCCTATTTAAACTTTCATTTTTACACATAAAATTGTGCTGGAGGCAGACAGATTTTCATGAGTGGATAAAAGTATAAATCTTAGGAAGAGTTTTTAAAACAGACACACACATCATTTAATATCCAGAGCCTTTATTAATAATGTTGAAGATGGTAACATGAGAAACCAGAGTCAGATTGCATTTTGAGGCAGCATGTGGTCACATGTTGAACAGGCCAACATCTGGTTTTGCACCTTAAGTGAATTATATTAAGGAATTATGGTGGCAGGATGGTAACTGAAACCATACAAAGCTATACAAAACAGTCAATACATAGACCTTCATCTTTAGTTAAGTAATTTATTGGAATAATAGCAAGAGAAATCAATATAATTAGGAATCTTATTTTTCGTGTTTCATTCTTACGCTTTTGAAAGATGCTAGAGGTTTGGGGACAAGAGAAGAATTTAATACAGACCATAAGATCCTGATAGCCGTTTGATTGCAATTATCTGGTTTGCTCCATTCACAGCCATTGCATGGTTCAACGTGCACCTTTAGATACTCACCATATCTGTTCAGTAAGCTTCAGGCAAAAAGGACACAAAGGACCTCCAGATATAAATGTTCACAGCAGTGTATTAACTTTGACACTGGACAGACTTTAGCTAGCAGGCACAAAACCTGAGACTCTTATAGCTAACTTGCCAGCATTTTCATAGAATCACAGAATGGTGTGAGTTGGAATGGACCTTCGACCACATTGTTCCAACTCCCTGCCATGGGCAGTGACACTGTCTACTAGACCAGGTTGCTCAAAGCTCCGTCCAGCCTGGCTGTGAACACTTCCAGGGATGGAGCACCCACAACATCTCTGGGAAAACCTGTTCCAGTGCCTCACCATCCTCAAAGAAAATAATTATATTCTTAATATTTAATCTAAATCTAGGCTCTTCCAATCTGAAGCCGTTTCCTCTTTCCCTTCACTACATGCTCCTGCAAATAGTCCCTCTCTATATTTCTTGTACCTTTCCTCAGGATTCTGAAAGGCCACAAATAGGTCACCCCAAAGCTTTCTCTTTTCCAGGCTGTACAATTCCTTCAGCCTTTTCTCATAGCAGAGGTTTGCTATCCCTCTAAACCTCTCTGTGACCTTGCTCCAATAGGTCCATGTCCTTCCTGTGCTGGGACCCCAGAGCTGATGCAGTGCTCCAGGTGGGTCTCACCAGAGCAGAGGGGCAGAATCCCCTCCCTCCCCTGCTGCCCTCAGGGCTCTGGACGAGCCCAGGACACGTTTGGCTCTCTGGGCTGTGAGTGCCATGGCCAGGGCATGTCCAGCCTCTCTCACCCACCAGCACCCCCAAGTCCTTCTGGGCAGGGCTGCTCTCCAGCTGCTCATCCCCAGCCTGGATTGACACCAGGGTTGTCCTGACCCAGATGCAACACCAGCACCTGGTCCTGTTAAACCTCAATAGATTTCCATGGACCACCTCCTGAGCTTGTCTAGGTCCCTCTGGATGACATCCCATCCTTCAAGTATGGAAGGAAACCTTTTAACCTTTATGTTCTGCATATTCTGCATGAAAATACATACTATATTTTGATTCCACTAAAAGTCTTTCTTGAAACATCCTTCTCCTTGATTTTGAATCCACATGAAATAATTAACTGAATATACTTGAAGAAAGCTTTTTATAATTATTTCTATTTTTATTATATTGTCTAAGTTAATTTCTGGGGCAAGAAATAAACAAAGAAGCAAACAAAAAGTGCAATTCAATGGACATGTTTAATTAAAGATATGTTTATTTTTATTTCATAGCAGTGGTATCTTGAGAAGGGTTGGAAAGGGAGAAATTCAGTAATCAACTACGCCATACCTAGTAGGTATAATCTCTACTGCAGCTTGTTTTTCTTTTCTGTTTGCAAATTAGCCCCCTCCCAGAAGGGAAATTAATTCTAATTTAACAGTACTAAAAGCCTCTTGATGTTCCTATCTGGACACCCTCCAGTCTTTGAGGGAATTATGTCATGTGTATGACTGTTTTCCAGCTTCTTCCTGCTTTATAAAACTATGATGTCCTAAAGAGAAAATCTATTTCTTACAAGCTTTTGGAAACAGAGCAGATAATTAACTATCACTTTCCTTTCATTCTAATTTTGGAAGATCGCTACTCTGTATTTCAGTCCACATTTGAATTTGGGACATTGAAACAGAAGAAAATACAAACAATCTTGTAAAAATATGATTAATTTTTGTGTTACATATAGGAAAATGGAGAAACAATGATCTCATTGCTTTATCCACTTAGAAAATAAAACATAATTTGAGCACTTCCTCGGTTGTTCTCATTTTATTTTAAATTCTTGCTTTATGAAATATGGAAAAACAGGATCTGTAAATAGCTCTTTTTTTTTTTTTCTTTTTCTTTTTTTTTTTTTTTTTTCAGTAGATTTAATCAGATTAAAAAAAAAAAATAAATAAAAATTTTTACTCAGGTTTCAATGGAAGCCTTTCCTGGTCTGTTCAAGGTCATGAAGACTTCTCCAGTTTCAACTTTCTGGTTGAAATAAGCACCTTTTATTCTGTATCTGTAAACTTGAGAGCATATAAATCTGGACCTGAATTTTAACCTTGGGAAAACATCTGCTGGTTTGACGGATTTTAATCAAAAAAACAGTGGACGAGCACCTATTTTATTTTATTTGGCCTGGAACTACAAATATTAAAATATGAATGTGTAAAGTACTATATTTTCTCCACAAACCATCCCACTTTTTTTGACTTAAATTCTTCTTGAAGAATTATCATACTTATTATGTTCATACAGAGCAAACCACTGTAGAAAGGTTTGGGGCCTTGTTATCTTTTCTTTCTGTTGTTGTTTAGAAGGGATTTCTTAAGGATTTACAACAGAATTTCCAGACCTAAAAAATATCACAGAATAACAGTATGATTTGGGTCAAAAGGGACCTTAAAGATCATCTAGTTTGAAACCTTCTGGCATGGGCAGGTGTACCATCTATTAGACCAGGTTGCTCAAAGCCCTATCCAATCTGGCCTTGAACACTTCCAGGGATGAACCATCCACAGCTTCTCTGGACAACCTGTGCCACAGCCTCACCACCTTCAACAGTGAAGAATTTCTTCCTAGTATCTTCTCTAAACCTGCCTTCTTTCAGTTCAGTCATTCCCTCTTGTCATCTCTACACGCTCTTGTGAAAATTCCCTGTCCATCTTCCTTGTAGGTTTTTTTTCAGGTACTGGAAGACCACAATTAGGTCACCCAAAATTCTTCTCTTTTCCAGGCAGAACAAACACAATTCTCTCTGCCTTTCCTAATGCAAGAGGTGCTCCATCCCTCTGACCATCCTGGGGATCTGAAGGCACAAATTTGTAGCCTACCATGGAGTGACAACAGAAGTCTTCATTGGAGTGAGTGCTATGCTCCCTCAGAGGTGTGGGATTCAGTGTGATCACTGGTATGAGAAAAAATAAATATCCTCATTTTACTTCTATGATGGATTAGAAATAGGTTGTGAGAAGTGTTTGCTGACATGGATGCCTGTGAATTCAGTAATCACAGAGCCCTTTCTGATTTTTGTGTTTCTAAGGAGGAAATATATTATAAAGTCAACCATTCTGATTCCTAGTGCTGGTCCTCACTACATTTGAATAAAACAAAAACAACAACAAAAAAAAAAAAGTAGAAAGGAGTCTTCATGTGTTTTGCACTGGATTTGTTGAGGTCTTGGAAGATGGTGGGGTTAAGTCACTAATGACTGCATATGTGCTATACTGCTTTGGAAGGTAAATGACATTTACCAGCAGTCCTGGCTCACTGGTGAGGTTCCAGATGACTGGAAGCTGGCCAGTGTGACGTCCATTCACAGAAAGGGTAGGAAGGGGGACCCTGGTAATTATAGGCCAGTTAGCCTGACCTCAGTACCTGGTAAGGAATGGAGCAGTTTATACTGAGTGTCATCATGCAGGATGTACAGGATGGCCAGGGCATCAAACCCAGCCAGCATGGGTTTAGGAGGGGTAGGTCATGTTGGACCAACCTGATCTCCTTTTATGACCAGGTGATATCCACCACCTGGTGGATGCAGGAAAGGCTGTGGATGTTGTCTGCTTGAACTTCAGCAAGGCCTTTGACACCATCTCCCACAGCACACTCCTGGAAAAGCTGGCAGCCCATGGCTTGGACAGGAGCATTCTTTGCTGGGTTAAGAACTGGCTGGATGGCTGGGCCCAGAGAGTGGTGGTGAACGATGCTGCATCCAGCTGGGGGCCAGTCACCAGTGGTGTTCCTCAGGGATCTGTGCAGGGCCCAGTCCTGTTTAATACCTTCATTGATTATCTAGATGAGGGGATTGAGTCTTTCATTAGTAAATTTTCAAACACTGAGAAGAAATTTTCAGACAAAGCTGAGAGAGTGTGCTGATCTATTGGAATGTAGGAGGGCTCTGCAGAGAGACCTGGAATGGTTGGATGGATGGGCACAGTCCAGTGGGATGAAGTTTAATGAGTCCAAGTGCCAAATCCTGCATTTTGGCCACAAAAAAGCCCTGCAGCACTACAGCTGGGGATGGTGTGGCTAGACAGTGCTACACACAGAAAGGGACCTTTGGGTACTGGTCCACAGCCAGCTGAACATGAGCCAGCAGTGTGCCCTGGTGGCCAAGAAGGCCAGTGGCTCCTGGCCTGTATCAGGAGTAGTGTGGCCAGCAGGAGCAGGGAGGTCATTCTTCCCCTGTAGTCAGAACTGGTGAGGCCACACCTTGAGTGCTGTGTCCAGTTCTGGGCCCCTCAGTTTAGGAAGGATGTTGAGATGCTTGAGCACATTCAGAGGAGGCAACGAGGCTGGTGAGGGGCTTGGAACACAAGCCCTATGAGGAATGTCTGAGGGAGCTGGGTCTGTTAGCCTGGAGAAAAGGCGACTCAGAGGTGATCTTACTGTTCTCTACTACTTTTTGAAAGGTGGGGGTTGGTCTCTTTAACCAGGCAGGAACTGACAGAATGAGAGGACACAATCTCAGTCTGTGCCAGGAGAAATATAGGTTGAATATTAGGAAAAAGGTTTTTACAGAAAGGGTGATAAAGTACTGGAATGGTCTGCCCAGGGAGGTGGTGGACTCACCATCCCTGGATGTGTTTAAAAAAAGGCTGGATGTGACATACAGTGCCATGATCTACCTGAGGTGTTAGGGCATGGATTGGACTCGATGATTTGAAGATCTCTTCCAACCTAGTGATTCTGTGATCCTGTGATTATTTTCAAGGCATTCAGTTTTGAGGAAAGGGCTTCTTTTTCAGGCAGTCTTCTCCAAAATCTGAATTAGAACCTGGTCTTCTGGTTTGGACACATTTCAGATCTAACTGTATCACTTGTAGCTATTTCACCATGTGGAGTTGTCATAGTGATATAAAATAAACCCATGGGATTTTCTTTTAAATATTTTTCAGTGACTTTTTTTTTCAGAGGTTAAAATGAAGAACCAGTCTGAGCCACTGGTCACTCAGGCTAGTAAAAATCTGTCAGAGCTCAAAAGGTAATTCTGTGAGCTAATGAGAGGGGCAACTATCCATTGTCACAGTGGGATTCTGTGACTTCTTGTCCCTTTCAGCTAGGTTGAGAGTGGCAGAATAAATCGGGGCAGGTATAGTGGAGTGCCCAAAAAAGATTTTATTGTTCACAGAGACCGCATAGTCTGAGGGCCTGCATCCCAAGATGCAAGGACATGGTGAGCTTCACAATACCTAGGGTTACCTGGGGTGAAGTACCCAATAGAGATAGCAGACAGGGGTTTTTACCTTATAAGTCTAAGGTCTTGCCTATTCTGGGAGGATTCCATTAGCATCCCCCAAGGACCCCACATCCCAGGGCCTTAGGTTTATTCCCTCTGTGCCAGGAACCCTGTCCAGGGTATGATCTATCCTAGATAATTCAGTTCCCACCATCCATCATTAGATGAAAGTTCTCTTCAGTCTCGATGTGGTACTTCCTAAAGTTAAAGCCTACTTTAATGTCAATTCTCAGACTCTGTAGCTTCCTTGAGAAAGCCAGTAGGGACATGGAACCATGGATAATTAAAGTGAATTTTTTAGTTGCTGTTACATCAGCCCTACAGCTGGGTTGAACTGTAGTGCTGTTTCTCCCCACCATCCAGGAAACTGACTCTCAACTGTTGCATTTTCTAAGAGATTTTCTACACATAATCACATTGAATTCCAATTTATTTCAAAATATTTTTTCTCTTTATACCCTTACCCCTCTCTCCTAGTTTTTATTCAAGTCCTTCCTCACTGATTTAATATTAAAGTGTTCATTAACATATCTGGATAGGTAACAACCCTTGAATTATTTCTATACTACATTTCAATCATAACAAAATAAGGCAAGAAGGACCTCAAAATCCAGCTAGATTGCATCTCAACAGCATAAAAAATAACTAATCTCTGATGGCTATCGGTGATATAAAGTACTTCTTATTGTAAACTAAGGAACTAAAATCTCAAAGAAACATTTATGCATATTTGTGAAGCAAATGGGACTTTATTAACTACAATTTAGCTTCTTTATACAAGTTACAGGAGTAGAATAATTTTTCTCTTATTTATTTCCTTTTTTCTCATTTTGACAGAACCTTTCCATTTTCATCATTTTTTTAAACCTACTTAGTAAGCCATTTATATTTTCATGCCTTTAGTAGATTCTGTCAAAATTCCTGCATACCTAAAAACAAATGTAGTACATATAACAGCTAAGCATTGCACTGTTCCATTTTTAAATGTGGAAGTCATTTAGGACCTTTCTTAGATAACTGCATTTTAAGATTGATTTAATCATTTTCTGGGCACTAGTTTGACAATAAATTATTTTGAGGATTGCTTCCTTCAGGTAATTTTTGTACATATACCATGTATTTGCAGCAGAGCTAATGGTAATGCAAGGCTGACTTTTTTTTTTAATATGGTAAAAAATAAGGAGAAAAAAAATCAAAATATTCATTTAGTATAGTTTTACAGGATTGCACAGTTGGTTTACAGAGATTTAAAAAAAAAGGCAAAAAGATAAAGCTTCACATCAAACACACAAACATAATAATTGAATCAAATAATTGAAGGCCCTCTTACTCCCATCTTTTGGTCTCAAAGTTCCTCCTTATCCCAAGTGAGATCTAGTCTCCTGCTGAGCAACTCACTCTTTTTTGCAGAAGCTCAGTTTATCTTGATGCAGGCAATGACTTCCAGCAAGATTGTGAATTGTTTCCCGTGGTGATTCCTGTCCTCCCACTGCAATGACCAGATGACGCCAAATCACTTGGAAAAATTCCTCACAACTTAAAAAATGCATCACATTTAACAAGATGTAGGGGCTCTAAAGGAGCAAATGCTTCCACAACCAGCGTGGGGAGCACTAACTACACATGGTAGTCTTTAGAACCTCAAAGCTAGTTTTTCATAATTCTCCTAAATCTTCTTCATCCTTCTAACACCTTATATCCCACCATTCCACAGCGTGTTCCAAGTCCTCCTCAGGGTTTTCGCCTCCTGTGATACAAAAGAATGGCTCATGATCTTCTCCAGGGGGTAACCAATCATGAAAGAACTTCTGGATAAAGAACATAGTTTCTGGATGTCTTCTGTCTAAGACTGCACAAAATTCTGATGGAAGAGGTGCCAGAGACAAAGATGCTTAGATAGCAGGAGAGCAGATGGCAACTGAGCTCACAGTCCTCCTATGCCAGAGCAGCATCTATTGGTGGGTGAATGTTTGCTGATGGAAAATCCATAGTGGGACAAACTCCTGCTGTGACTCTGAAAGATACTCAAAGCAATATTGAAAAGTTCTGCAGCAGTAAAGATTTTCTGTTCAGTAAATGGTAGTTAAAATGACTGTTCTGACTACAAAAGCATTTATACAGAGATTTATGATAACCAAGGAAGGATAACAAAAAATAAAAATACAAATTTTGAAAAGATACATGAAAATATCAGGTGCAAAAATTAAGGCAGAAAAAATGCATACATGCCAGGAATACCAAGTGCCAAGTTCTAGCTTGATTTGTTATGGTATGGTGAAAACCACTATTACAATCCCTTAATCTTGAGTCCATGTACGTATATGCACAGGGACTCATTAAATTCCAGAAAACATTTTTAAATTAAAACACAATTAAAAGTGGTAGCCGGTGTAGCATGATGAGGATCAGGGCATGGCAATTTCTTCAAACATCTGAGAGTGTGGCCCCTATTCTGGGAAACCCAGCACAGAAATGAGACTTTTAATGGACTGTCAGTAGAAAGTACTAACCTTAACAGGTCAATAATTAAAGGGTAACTTTAATTTGCTCCCAAAACTTCCATAGTATTCTCAATTGTTCTCAAACACAGTGATGTCAAAAGAGAATGCATGTATGCATTCAAATGTGTTTTTCTTTCTAAAGAAAGCAAGAATGTATTCTTCGTATATTCATTCTTTGTATATTTTAAGTCCTTCACATTAAAATCATCAAAAGTAAAAATATCACATTTGCTCTTGGAAAACAAAAACCCAAGAGAATCAAAAAAGAATGTGAATTAAAAAAAAAAAAGTAAGATATTTATTTCAGTGATATGAAGTCTTACTTTGAATTTCAGTAGAGAAATACAGACCTGAAATGAAACTAATGTAATTAAAACTTCTTAATACACTAGAGGTGACCAGTAGAGATAACCTTGTATCTGCAGCCTCTGTGTGTACCTGTGTGAATATGTTTCCCTCCTTTACACATGTGACTGGAGGAATTTCTCCCTTTTTTCTTAGGTATTTCAAGCCTTTAATCTTATTGAAGATCATTTTAGCTGCCTTTCCTTTTTGATCATATAGAAAATTGTGTCTGTTGGTAGAAAAATTTTATTCTCAGTGATGGAAATCAATGTTTTCCAGATGGACAATTGAAAGGAGTTCCTCTTTAAACTTACTGTTTAAAAAAACAAAAGGAAAAAAGAAAAAAGAAAAGTCAGTGCCGGTGCTTAGAACTTTGCATTTATTTGTAACATCAGAAACCTACAATTCTGACTGCCAAAAATGAGCTTCAGAGTTCAGAAGACAAGTCTAGGGCAATCTACATAGTAAGTCAGGCATAATTCCATATGGGGCACATGCCAAATCACACATATTGCATGCACACTAATTGATCTTTGCAGAAACCTCTAACTACCAGTGGAAAGAAGCAATGTGACAAAGCCAGACACCATTGCAGCTCCAAAGAATTCTCTGGAGCAATGAAAGTTTTAACAGATGCCTATCTGTCCTCATATTTTACAACTTGGCGCAAGAAAAATGCTTTTCCTCAACAATTTTCAGGAGAAAAAATCCCAACCCACCAAATAAATCCAAAGTAAAAATTCCAATTCAATGGAAAACTTTCAGTGAAAAATTTCTTCAACAAGGACAATGATTTTAGCAAAATATGCACATTAATAATTTTTCCTAGGAATTCAATTTCCACCAGTGTTAAAACTACTTTTACTTACATTTTCAGGCCAAACACTTCTCTCTAGGTTTATTCAACTCCAAAGGTTCATTTACTTTAATAGTCTCATTCCATGTCCTGTGGAATACATGCTAAATGACTCAGTTTACATCATATAGTTTAATTGTACTCTTGAAACATTTCTAAATAATTCTGGACACAAATAAAATAGTCAGTATCTGTTAATGCCATATTAAGGGAGACTAGATGTAGGCTATCATAAATGTGAGGACTCCAGAACAGAAATGTAGAACTTTGTGCAAGATGACTTCTTGATACTTTCATATTGCAGCACTGTTTGTATAGTAGTCCAAACTTTTATCAAGCTATATAGAAAAAAGAATCAAGTCTCACAAGTCATGTATTATTTGACCACTATTACTGCTGTTTGGGACTTCAAAGACATTTAACCTTCAACCCCAGCAATGATACTTACCTTTCATGAGACATCTGTGTAACAGCTGATGTGTTAAATCACAGCTGTATCTGGAAAGTCACAGCCATAAACCATTTGAAAAAAGAGCTTCTCTATGAATTGCATATTTGAAATATGACAAGGTTACTGTTCTGATGCCAACAAGGAATCTTAAAGTCTTTGTATGTGAAAATAAGTATTTAAAACTTTAGAGATAGAAAGATGGTGCTTTTTCTTCCACTGTATAGCTTCAAAGTAAACCTTTGCAGTCTAATAGTTCAAGGTTGTTATTTATGTAATTTATCTCATTTGAACAAAAAGGAATATTTTAAGTCAACCCCTTTTTGCTATTAGAATATGTTTTATTTTAACTTAATAAAAGAAATGGTTCTCATGGGGTAAAGAATTTATACACATACTGCCTAAGGTACCATTTAAAGACAGAACTTAGTGAGAGATGTTGCAGGGACTTATTAGTAAATCTAATAACAATAAAAGGTATGGTACTGTAACTACTATAGCGACATTACCAATTTGTTAGCAGGAATATCAACAATTTTTTTCCCGTTCTATAATTGTGTTCCAGCCTACTTTCTGTTACTAATTTATCTCGTTTTCCACATAAATGTTGTTCTAGCTCTTTTTGGTCTTCTTCCCAATTCTAACATCCTGTCTTGACTGCTGCTTAGGTCAATGACAGTAGCAATATTTCATATGAAAATGAAGCATTCTTGCCTACTTGTTCCAAGGCGTTTCTTTTTCTTCATACTGATTTCAATTAATTTGGGGGAAAACAGACTCCTATGTTATTGGAAAACTCAGATTTTTCCTATTCATTTCAAGCTGATTTGTAAATTCTACCTCTTAGGGGTTTTGTTAATTCTTTGGTTGTCACTGAATATCTCAAATTTTTTTCTTAATATCACACTCAGAGTGAAAGGAGGGGAAGCCAGCAGCTGGGAAAACCAGAAATATAACAGAGAAAGAAAGTGATTAGAGTTGTGCCATTCTGAACACCAGAATGCAAATTTTATTCATCTTTGTGATGGGATCAGAGCTGCCTTACAAAAGTTTTATTATTTTTAAGGATTTTTTTGAGACAGGGAAAGAGTGAAACCCATATATTTTTAATGGTTTTCATCAAATCTTTGAAGTTTAAAGAACACCTTGCACACATCCTCAGATTTTCCTAAGTTTTAATTTCTTGCCAGTACAACTGTAGGTTACCCTTGCCCAGATTACTTGCTTAGATCACATTTTCCCCATTAACTTCTGCTGTTTTAATGGTCTTGGTTTTTATTTTGTTCCATTATGGAACTCTCCTTTTATTAGAAAGTGGGACAGCAAGGAATTCTGACAGTAACCACTCAGTAAGAAAATGTCATCTATCCCCCATTATGACATGCACCTCTTTCTTTGCAGCAGTAGTGCTGGGAAATGTGTTCTCCCAGTCCTTCCAGTGTTCTGTGGCAGCAAACACTGTTAGCCTCTTCCCTAGAATTTCACACAGTAGCTGTGAAAAACCTTCTTCCCCATGCAAAATGTAGTCTTTCAAAATCTTGCTAATTTCTTTCTTTTCATCCTCTTAAAAAGTCATCTTTACTCTGTCTTGTCTCTGCTTTACAACAAGAAATCATAGGACAGGAGACAGCACCTTCATTTATCTTGAACTGCAGCTCTATCACTGTCTCAACCCCAAAGGCAGACTTCCAAGGCCACCCTACTGGAAAGGTAGCCTGTGTGTGTCATTTCCCTGTGGTTTCTTTCTGTACCTTTTATGTTTGAGAGAATCCCTATGAGAGGTTCAGCAATAACTAGATAAACACATGAACAAACAAGTCAGGTAAATGTAGGAGAGCATATGGTTTTCCCCCAGAAACAGTGGTTCTTGGAGCTTCTTGTTTTCCCCGCTGGTCTCTGTGCTTCGGATAACAACAGACTTTACCAAGCCCAAAGCTTTAATGGATCCTCAGAAAAGCAAGTAAGCACATTCTGTATTTCTTTATTTTTTACCCATTTCCTCCTGTTTCCCTTTACATAGAGCCCTGTGCAGAATTCTTCAGAAGAGACTAAACCCAGCCTCTCCACCACCTTTATTTTCACCTGATATTTAGAGAGAGCAGTGCCCTCACTACACCCTCGTTGGGGCTGGCAGAGCTGACACAAAATTTTGAGTGCCCATCCCCATTGTCTGCTCTCTCTGCTGAGACCCACCACACAAACACTGGCTCTACGTCAGCCCCTACAATCATTCATCTGCCCATTTTAATAAGTATCTTCTTTCCTGCGTGATATGAGGCACCATCCTTCCATGTGCCTTTATTTTGTAATGCTTTTCCAGCAATTCAGGAGACTAACCCACACTGTCACACCATGGCAGCAGAGGCTGGTTTTCCTCCCATTGAAGTCAATAGCAAAATTCTTGTAATAAAAAGAGAAAGTGAATACAGATGAATATTAACCATATCCTTTCAACATTTTTCTCTGCCTAATGGAGTATATTAAAGCTTCTCTGCATAACTTCTGAATAGTACTGCACACAATTTCATTATTAAAGTTTCACTTAATTTAATACTGCTTTGAGGTTTCTGGTTAAAAATAAAATATGATTAATGCTTACAAAAGAGAATGAGAAATAAGAGTGTTAAGAATTCTGATAATGGCTACAGTTTCTGGGTAAATTGCTTTTAGTAATTTTCATAGTTAAACACGTTAATGTTACCCTTGCTTATTGTAGTTCCCCACCCTAACAGTCACTTACTCTTCCTGATGGGTCTCTTAAAAATTAATTAGTTAGCGTGGCATTTAGCTGCTAACTATAACACACAAAGAACAGTCATTTTCCCTGAAGGTCACTGGTGTCTCTATACAACTGAAAGAACAGGAGCACCCAGTCATAGGCATTTATCCTTCTTGTACCATGAATTTATTTCTGTTTTAGAACAAGGAGGATTACCAGAATTACCAAATCTCTTTCTGACTCTCTGCTAAACCTGAGTTTACAAGAGCAGAAAGCTCATTCAGAATAGGAGGATGAGGGACAACTATGATGTGCTCCAGGTCCAGTCTGAACAAGTTATTCAGATGCCAACCATTTAACAACACTCTTAGCATATCAATCCCCAGAAATTGTTCTAAAATTCTAATAGTGTGCTGGATAAAAATACATAAAATTGGATAACAAATAGTGTTTCTTGTTAAATATCTAGCCCTGCTTTGGAATAAATGTTTTGATAGGAGCAGAACAAAACCTAGGACTGTGTTTCAAAAAAACTGAGTTTCAAAATTTCTTGGTCTTGACCCATGCAGGTTAATATTCTGGCTTCCCAGTCAATCAGTGAAAGCCTATTAGGATAATCAAGGATTCATTAGCGAAAGAAATTTGATCAAATGGAGTAAAGAAAGCCAGCTGCTGATGCCTTCCTATGTCCTTCATGCCCTACTTTTTCATTCTGTGGACTTAGATGGAACTTTTCTCACACAAGATGGACATGCTGTCAAAGGCTATCTACCTATCATCACGTGGTAAAATGTAATACAGCAATTAAGCACAGAAGATATATTATTATAAAAATGGAAAAAAAACCCAAACCCTGTTAATCTAACAGAAATGCCTTGGCTACATCCCAAGCTGCCCAGTCCATCTTCTTTATTAATTATTATTAATTATTATTGTTATTATAGGAGATCCATAATACCCTACCCAGTGGTAATATCTGTGTAGGACTTGAATATAATGAGGTGATTTAGAATTCACAAAGAGGGGTCACCCTGCAATTTGGAATGCAGATAATCACATTTTCCAATGGGTTCCGTTAATTCATATTTGGGCAAGACATTAAAAGCAATTATGGCATTAAGCTCTAAATGGTTTAAAGAGGATCTTTTTAGATAAATATATGTGCATGATAATAGATGCTTTTTAAAAATTGAAATTTATTTCACAGATCATTGCCAACAAAAGTTCTGAATCTCAGTTGCTGAGGAAATTTGAATCTGCCTGCTAATCTAAACTTCATAGATAAATTTTAACTAAATCTTATTAAAAAGGGAGAACATAATAAATGTGGTCCTTTTCATAAGAGTTATGTGATACTAGCCCCTGATGCAGAAAACACTCACCTTTGGGCTTAATAAGTAGTTCTATTAAAATCAATAGAAATTCCCATAAAAGTAAAGTATTAACTTAATGCGTTTAGAAACTGTGAACAAATTGGACCATATTTTTTATTTTAAACCTACCTTGAAAATTAAGAAGCCATAATGATCTAGAGAAGGAGGTAAATTACAGAAGAAAGGAGTCAAAAAATAACTGGTATTTCTTGCTGTGGCTGCAGGTTAACCAGTCTAAACAAGCTAGTACCCCTCATGAAAGTGAAATCCAGAGTAATATCTTAGTCATGGCTAGTGGAACCAGGGATTCTCTTCCTGTGCTTTGGTGAATCTATGTACCCTTCACTTATAGTCGCATGTAATTTGACATAAAGAATTCTCTTTTTACAGTCATGAATAAAAATTTAAATATTTTACTGATCAAAGAGGTATCAATAAGACCCCCAAATTATAGTGACGAAATATGCAAAGCAAAACATAGATAAACAAAAAGAACATGCGTATGACTAAAGATTTGTTTTCCAGCCTACATCCACTCCACTTGCAAAGGCTTGTCATCTTTTTTGTAAATGTGGGGACAAAAAAGGCACAACTCATCTATACTGTATTTATTCGCTTCCCACTCAACATATGTTTTACTTTCATTTTTCAGTTATAGCTTTCTACTAAAATAAGTATTTTTCCCAAGAAGAAATTTTCTTTAAAATAAGGAGGAAATGGTAGAACATGGTAGACTTGAGGAAAGCTTCTACTGCTAATCAGTAAATGTTTTGTTTGGAGCCAAACAGTTAATGACTAGAAGTTGCACTCATTTAGAAATAATAGAGAAATAAATATTTTGCTTATTAAATAAGTACCAAACACTATGATAAAACTTTTTATGGAGAAACCAAACTCACTTATAATTTGCAACTGTAGCATTTGAGACTTAACAGTGCAAGACCAGACTCTTAAAATAAAAATAAAGGAAAAAATTATGTGATAGAGGCAATTAAAAACTCTTATGAATTCCCAGAGGCATGGAGGTATTTGTTAAATAAGTTAACATAAATCATGCAGTGATTGCTGCAGCCAACTACAAGCAGAGTTTCTAGAAAAAAGATAAATTGTGTGCAGAGAGGAGTGTGAAACTAGCTACGTACCAGCGTACCCATAAAGCTTTAGCTATGCTGCAAAGTATTGCAGGGTGCAGAAGAACATGCTGCCTGCTCAGGCACCACTTGGAGTGGGAAGGAAAGACCACAGCCATTACAAAGCCTCACTGCTTTAAGAAATCACAGCCCCAGTAGGGAACAGAGACAGTTCTACAGCTCTCTCCGTTAAGCATAATTTCTTTAATAAATGTTTTTACAAGCAGGATAGTCTAAGTCAGGGAAAAAAGGTACATTCAGTAATTTAATCTTACTCTGGATGTTTCTCATGGCTTGTAATCAAAACTCTCACTTCAGTGAAAAGATAAGGGCACTTATCAAACTCAGATGAAGATGTTAAGATAAAAATATCAATACTGTATAAAGTTACTGATAGAGAACAAATATTTCCTCCCATCTATAAGGCTCAATACACAAAGAAAAAGAAGGGAAATCAACCAAATGTACTTAAATAAGTTTTCCTTCAGGCAAGCTTGCTGTATCACAGGCTGCTTCAATTTGCATCTCAGATGCATAAGGTATCTTACTTTACTAAGAGGTCTTCCCGTCCAGATCTGAAGGTCTGCATTGTATTAGAAAACAAATTTTAGGAGTTTTTCAATTCTTTGTAAATAGGGTGCAGGGGAAGAAACAAGAATTTACTCATTACTCTACTAACCCCATAATCCTATTTTGAAAAAAACTAAATTCAAAGTCAGCAGACTATTTTACATTTCAGACTGTAAGTTTCTGAAAACTCTGATCTAAGTGTATGGATTTTTACAAGTAGTAAAGGGAACATAGTGATGAGAAACTTAGACTTTTGTAATCTGTGTCATTTCATCACAGGATATTTTTATAACTATAGTCCTAATACTTTCTGCAAACATTGTGGGGTTATTGTTGGAATATCTGGGTATTAAATGGGACACTAAAATGTGAACTTCATGGACTAGTTACGTATTAATGATGTATTTTAGACCTCTTTCTGTGCCAGAATTCAAACCTGGGGCATAGACAGAAATTTATAAAAGCCTTTAAAGCAAATCCCAGTCTGTTGCCCACTGTACAGAATCCATCCAGTCATCTACAGAAACATCTACTAGTGATAAAACAGACTATGATGAAGCAATCTGAGCACTCCCACAAGGATGAAGAGAAAACAGGAATTTGCTCTGCATGGTATATTTCATTGAGAGCTGAATGAAGGGATATTTAGTTCTGCAGAGCAGTCCTCAGCTGACACAAAAAGGGTACTCAACCCAGATCTTACAAATATTTCCAAATAAAGCCCAGATTTAGCAATCTCAAAGCAGAAGTTACTAGCATACATGGCTACATTTCAGCAGTCATCTCTAGTAACCACTTTCATTAGTCTTCTGTCTTACTGAATAAAATGAGTGGTGAAAGATTCTTCCCATTACCTGGGACAGAATATAACTCTGTCAGTGATGGAAGTACTCCAGAAGAATGTGGAAGAGTATCCATCACTTCAGTTTGCCTTTCTCCTCTCATGACTGCAAACATCTCACCCTCTCATACAGAACCTCACCTCACCTCACACACTCAGAATCACCTGCTCATTCATGAGGAAGGAGCCAATACTCTAATTTCCTAGGTGCTCTCCTGTCAAAAAGTTGATCTGTTCTCCAACCTATCTGCTTGAAGTAACTCAAACTATTAATCCTTCTCTTACAGTTTGGATCTCCACTAGATTCTGGATTACCCTGTTTGCAAAGCTTTCCTACTGTACTTCTCTGAAAACCAGCATGACATTTAGAGCTGAGAAAGTTGAAAAAGCAAGGATTTTCCTCAGAGATAAACTCTTCTCTTGCTCTTGGGTTGCTACCAGGAAATCCGAAAACCTCTTGATACCAGACCTACCTTCTCTGTTTTCTTTCTTTTTAATATTATTGTCTCTCTTTTAATTATTGTGGCATCAGGAGACCCCAAATGCAATCAGTGCCTCATTCTGCCTGTCTCTGTGAAGACATATGGTATGAGACAGCCCTTGCCCTGAAGAGCTTACAGTTTAAATAGGCAAGACAATAATGAGACACATTAGCATTGTTATCACCATCTCCCAGGTGGGAAATTGAGTCACAAAGATGGAAAGCAACACGCTCAAAATCACATGTCTACACCATACAGTGAAGCATGGTTCAGTCCTTTTGGAGCTAGCAAACGTTAAACTGACAAATTGACACAGGAGAAGACACACTGATGTGCCAGTTTGTATGCAGAAGCCCTACAGACCAGACAAGCACCATTTTGGCCCAAACAAGCCCTGAGAACAGGCCTTGCTTTAGGGCACTTACAGTGTGACCAAGGCAGTTGTCCACACCACACTCTCTTTTCCATTTGGTCTGGGTGGTCTGAATGCACAGAACAGGTGCCCATGAAATGCAGGTAATGCAGAAATATAAATTTTTCAAGACTCAATCAATTATTTTTCTTCAAAAGCCACTTACTGTTCCTTACGGTGTTGCTTGCCCCCAAGCAGAGGGAAGCAGGCCTTTTTTACAGACTTGCCTTCTCAACAATCCTGTTGATCTGGGCTCCAAAGTGTGAGAAGAAAATCCCAATTGTTATGTTTTCATAATAGTAAAGATCTGAAAGAGAAGCCAAATTGTGCCTCAGTTTGGTAATATCCATAACCTGTTTAAAACAAAGAAAATCTTAGATATTTGAAAAATAATATGGTAAAGAGTAAGGCAATTGAATGCAATTTTATTTCCTCTGAGGAAAAATGTACTTCTGAAATGATCTTATTTATTATATAAATAATATATTTATACAATATAAAAGTATATATATATATACACTTTCTATTTATATATAAATATATAAAATATAAATTTCTATTGTAAATATAATAGAAATATATAAATATATATTTATATCTGAATATATAAATATAAAGTGAGACATTTCTTTTATCTTTTTGAAGTGATATTATACTTTATTTACAAGTGACAGCCCTCTCACTTAAGCTTGCACTTATTTCTTGAATGAACATTCAGTGTTATTCATCTATGGAGGGGCTATGCATACTGAGCTATTAAGATGTTGTGTTGGTCTATGTTTTTCCCAGTTCTAATGGGGATAAAGAAAATTCCACAGTGCTTTCTTGGGCATGACTTCTTTTTGCTGATAACCTCAGGA